>NW_016160001.1:0-57027 GCF_001687245.7 Rhagoletis zephyria | reverse complement strand
ACGAGCCAAAACAATTCATCTACCTATTGAGTACCGCAAACACTGCAAAACTAAAAAGACGTACCTAACAAAAGAAAGAGGTAGTTAACAAGGAGTATAAATACGAGCAACCAACAAAAATTATGCAGAACGAAAAATGACACTGAAGATGGCACAACGCCGAAACCGGTTTGTCTCCAAACCAAATTTGACAAGGGATGACGGAAATTCGTTCCATAATACATCGTTCTCATAGACCTTCGAGCTCATGTCGAAGAATGCTGGAAATGCTATTTGTGCTAATTATGATACAAAATTTTTAGGTTCCTTACAATAAAAATGAATTGTTTCAACCAGATTAGCCCTTTTCACGAAAGCAATTTAAGTGCAATTTTTTTTGTTTGAATTTAATACCTATGAAAACTGACAGAAAGAAAAAAAATCATTTTATACAAAAATTGCTGGTCACAACAGCGGTAAATCTTTTAATTTATCACTTTTACCAGGAATTGATGTCAATATGTTGCCGCAGATTTGGAGTGTTGCTAGTGGTACGAAAAAAATGTCCATACTTAAGGGTTAAGAATATTTTTCTGTCAGCTTAAAAGTATTTAAAAATGTTTGGGGTATTCACACCTGCATGTTTATCTGTAACACAGTTTACAAAAACAAAATACCAACGAAATACCCTAAAGAATATTAATTTGTAACCAGATTAGCTCATAGAAATCATAAGATATCGGAAAAATATTTCCATTAAATTGTAGAAAAAAAACATATATTGTCAAAACGCGGCGTGAAAATTAAGCACTTGGCTCGATCTCACGAATATTATTATTTTTTATTTACACAAGGTGATAGCGGCAGCACAAAAAAACAAAACACTACACTAACAAATCATACGGACGATGACAATCAGAAGACCAAAAACTTACAAAAACCACATCATTTTGACAATCGGCGCAATCGGCCTTGAAATCAGCTGCTCCGGCAACACCACCTAGTAGGAATTCGCGTTGGGTCAGACTTAAATTTTTTTATAGATATTTGGTTTGTTCGATAATCATTGCTAATTATCACAGATTATCAGTTTTTGGCGTTTTGTGTACGCGGAAGACCTGCAAAGTAGGGAAGTGACAGTTGATTTTGCGGGGAAGTTGCTAATTTTTGTTGAACAATTTATCGTTCGCGTGCTGTTTTGGAAATTTTTGTATTTGAGAGTTAATTGTTCGTTAATCTCCTGTGAGTAACAGCAGGAGATCTATTCGAACAGACCAATCATGTATGTATTTATTAAGAGACTTCAGCATTTTTCGACCGTTGTTTTTGCTTAATATTTTAATCAAACTTGACAAGGGATCAGAAAATGTGTTTCAATACAGTACAATATTTTAACCCCTTAAGGGCCGAATTCACAGCGCTTAGTTAAACCATTGTTAACTTAACCATGTTAAACACATAGTTAAACTCTTATCAGGGATTAACTACGCACCGTGAATTTGCCCTTAAATCCTTAAAAGTTATAGTTAGAGCGCTATAATTTTCTATAGAACGATGGAACTTATGCCGGACTTCCACTTTCCACTTTACGTTACTAAAATTTTAATGACAAAGTTGAGCTTTAAAACCCCGTATTATTAAGTTAATTAAAATATCCATTAAGGTCCCATCTATATGGTATTTTCTAAAGGTCACACTGTTTTTATTCATTTAGACATTGACCTAGTGGAACTCGGCATATTACGTAGTACATGATCGTTCTCTACATACATATGTACATACATACAGTTGTATACGAATTTACGCAGAAAAATATTTAACTGTCGTTTATTTATTTATTTAAATCATAATTATTAAATATTTATTCTTTCTGACACAAAATGTATCTTATCCTAATTACTATTCTAGATTATTAATTTTCTCTTAATATTAGTAACAACAGTTCACCAAAGTTATATTCTGACTAATACACTTTCTTTCTTTTTTTTACAATGATTTTCTTGTTCACATTTTTATTGTTATTTGCCGTTAAAATTCGTTTGCCGTTCATTGCAAATTGGTTTCGTATTTGAAAAATGCATTTGTTTTTTTTTGTTACGTTCACCACAAAACATAAACCAATAAACAAATAAAAAATGGATTAAAATAAAATTGCTGCAAAATAAACAAAAAATAAAATCAACATCATTAAAATAAAATAATAATATTAAAAATAACTAACCCAACAACTCTAAAAACAAAAATATTTGCTGCTACTACTACTACTACAACAACAACTCAAAACCCGTTAATAATGCGCTGTAACCACCATATCAACAACAAACAATAAATAAAAAATCAACTACCTCCCAACACATCAAACCACTATTAAACAACAAATACAACTCTATAATCCAACTCTAATAATCCAATGCAAACAACAACAACAGACTTGAAAGACCCTGCGATGGCTGTGAGGCACCATACGGTTACCGCAACCATATGCCTCTGAGTACAAATACCTCAACGTTCACTGTAAGAATGAATGCTTTGGAGATATTTCGTATTTTTCCTGCTTATTTTAGATTTAATGCTTTTCTGCACTGCTTGCTTGTTTTTAATGCATCTGCTTGTGTTTTTCGTATGATTCTTAAATATACACGCACTTATGTTTTCTATTTACTTACATATGCATGTATGTATGTACGTTTTTCANAAAAAGTTGCCCAAAATTGGACTTTCCGAATGGACCACCTAAGACGCAGCCGCGGTCAACATTTAAATGAAATTATCTTCAAAAAGTAAATGTCATGGACCAATCTAACGTTTCAAATAAAGAACCGATGAGATTTTGCAAATTTTATGCGTTTTTTTTAAAAAAAAAGGTATCAAGCTCTTAAAAAATCACCCGTTATGTATATCATATCTTCTGTAGCACTTGTGTTTGGTGGTTAGCTCTCCGTTTGGTTTTGGTGTGTGCTATTGAATATTTAGATATTGTGCTTCCCTTGCTTGTATGTCTTTTGCATCTTCAGCTGTTTTGTTATGCAAGAAAAATGTATGGTTTATTTGGGGTTTTTTAGTTATTACTATTTATTATATCTTCCAACATTTGCACAATACATACATATTTTGGTCAGATAGCGTGTACATCGATTTATACATAAGCGTTTGGTATGGGCACGATCAGTCGCAAATGCCGTTGGCCAACTATGCGATTTGTGTAGGTGGTGGGTGCCAAAATTTGCTCCAAAGCGATAAAAGCGCAATCAATTTATAAAGTAATAAAGTGATTTTTTTTTGCACGTGCTTTCTGTAGTCAACAGCGAATGTTAGGCAAATTTTGGCACTCACTAGCTCTATCTCTTTATATTTGTGCATTAATATGTATTTGTAACTGCACTTTCCCTTTCCCTATCCACTTAAGATCGTATGTATGTACGTGTTATTCTTATTTGTTTAGTATTCTCATACGTTTGTACAAAATTCTGTAACCTACATCTATACTTTCACTATACTAAGTATACACATATGTACATACATATTGGCATATTTAAGTCATATTTAGGAAACAAAAAATTGTACTACAAAATATTGGCATTGATCATGATATATTATGTGTTATTCTTTCTTTATATCTCTTTCTACGTATCTCTCTGTATTTCGATCACATTTGAATGTCTCGTAAAAAAAAAAATTATTGGAACATATATATTTTTTAATATGCTCGTGAATACATAAATAAATAAATAACACTATCGATATGTGCTCAAATGACATACATAGCTTGGAACATCCATGTCCGAATTGTACTGCACCATTCGGCTATCGTAATGTTATGGCTTTAAACACGGATACATATCGATTTTCTGTAAGTTGTTGTCGTAAGTCGTATGTTATGTTAATAACAAGAATTTAAAGTATTTTTTACAAAAGCTGATTGACAAAATCATGTAATTTATTTCTTGAGTACTCTGGTTAGTTTGCTCTCAGATACTAGTTTTACCCGTCTATACCATACATCGTACACAGCCGTGGAAATTCCCACGACAGTCGGGTCTACGTTAATGGAAAGAGGCAGATTCATATTTGGCCAAGGACTGCTATTCCAGTCGCCAAAAACTCTAAAGTTTTTTCTATTTAAATAAGAGATTTTTTTTTGCAGTTAGACTTCTTTTGAAAGCCTTTTTGGAAAGGGCATTCCAAAAAGTGGTTTGATTTCGAATTTTTCCTTAATATGCAAAGACCAAAAATGGATTTGGAATTTTGATTGTCAAAATTTTACGGATCTTATGAATGAGGATTCGCTCGCTTTCTTTAATAAATCATTCAATAAATCTCAAAAAAATCTGAGTCCATTGGTTGAAAAGAAAAAAGGAGAAAAACATTTACCAAAAATTATAAATGAAATTTGTAAATTTATTTACCAAGTTGCATAGGTATGGAAAGTAAAAATAATTTTTGTCAGTCAGCTGCTTTTATTAAAAATGTTACCCAATTGTCTGTTAATTATAAGAAAAGTTTGCATACTAAATAATCGGTAATGGGTAAATTTACTAATAATTGCATGCATGGAAATGGTTTGGCGAGTAGATAGTGGCATGTGCTATATATATATGTATATTCCTTGCATATGACTATATCTTTTATCCCGCTAAACTCAAAGCTTCTGCTAGCATAATACTGTTATTCTATAAAAAAATGGCACACTCTTGATAATTATATTAAAGAAAACAAAAAAAAAATTTAACTCTAACATAGTTTGAAATGCGGTGCTTAATAGGTTGCATATTCGCATAATATTTATCAGTATGTTTACTTTATCCGGCACTGCTGTAACCTAAATAACAATTTTAGATTAGAAAATGTGCTTACCGTGACATCATGGCAGCGCTTATCTCCATGCCGATAAAAAATTTTAAGGGGCAAAATCGAAACTAAATAAATAAATTTAGTATTTATAAAAATGCTTTCGACGAATTTTATTTGACACAAACCTAAATAAAAGGTGCAATCCCGTATTCCTCGGACTCGGACTAGTAAAACTGTCAAAAAATAAAAATTCGCTCAGAGCGAGAGAGTAACATTGAAAAGTACGGGATCGCTTTCTAGTAAAAAATGGTAACTTCTGTCAACTTCAACATAACCTCCAAATTTTGGTTGTAAATTTTTGCTTATTTTGTATGTAAACACACTCAGCTCACGCATTTAAATAACCAAAAATACTTTCAAATTCATTAGAATCCACTTAAACAAGTAATTAAATACTTTTCAACATGAATTAGCAGAGTGCACTTTTCTTTTGTTTACAATTTGGTTGCCAAACACACTACAGCTGATCGTTTGACACTTTTACCAGAATTTACCAGCAAAAAATTCTCGGACTAAAACTGGTAACTTCTGACAGAGAGAGAACCGAATTTACTCTCTTTTTTGTCCTCTCAATAGTCAGAGAACCGAGTACGGGATCGATTTCCAGTAACATCTGACGGATTCTGACTAGTCCGGACTCGTACGGGATCGCAACTAAAATATAATAAAATGCAAAATTAGATTAACAAATTTATTAATTTGCTAGCTTAACCAAACACCATTCCCAAGAGTGTGCCATTTAAGCTAATACTTTTCGATTAAATAAAAAAAAACATATTGTTTCAAGTTCACTAATGTTTCGCCCTATTCAATCAAAATTGCCGCATTTAGTCCGAAGTGAGTGACGCTGCTGTGTCTGGCAACTTGGATGCTCCCGAAGGTGGCTTTGATGCCATCATGCAAGCGATGGTTTGTCGTCAGCAGATCGGCTGGCGTGAGAAAGCGCGTCGTCTACTTGTCTTCTCAACAGATGCTGGCTTCCATTATGCTGGTGATGGCAAGGTAGATAAATGAAAAATAAATCACAGTTGAATTAGTTTTAATAAATGTTTCCTTATATTTCCATTGCCAGCTTGGCGGTGTGATTACCCCCAACGATGGTGAATGTCACTTAAGCGCCGATGGTCTTTACACTCACTCGGTTATACAAGATTATCCCAGCATTTCACAAATCAATCACAAGGTGAAACAAAATTCGATTAACGTTATCTTCGCTGTCACCGCCAATCAGCACTCCGTGTATGAAAAGCTTTCGCAACACATTGAGGGTTCTTCTAGCGCGGTGCTGTCAGAGGATTCATCGAACGTGGTCGATCTGGTACGCTCTGAGTACAGCGTAAGTATTGGGCGGGCATAAAGTATTTTAGCATTTTTTCTTTTAGTAGCAACAGCTCCTTTTTTGCAGAAAATCTCCTCATCCATTGAAATGAAGGACAACGCCACTAGTCACGTGAAGGTGACCTATCATTCGGCGTGTCTAAATAGTGGCTCCGAGATACCTACCGCCAAATGCGATGGTCTCAAAGTTGGCGACGTTGTTAACTTCACGGCACAAATCTTGGTCACTTCTTGCCCAACAGATCCACGCGAATGGAATCAAGTCATTCAAATCTATCCAGTTGGTATTAATGAAAGCTTGATAATCGATTTGCAAATGCTCTGCTCGTGTCCATGCGAACGTCCCGGCGCCATAGGCTATGAGGCGCATTCATCCAAATGTAACAATCATGGTACGTTAATGTGTGGCATCTGCGAGTGTGATGACATGCATTTCGGTCACAATTGCGAGTGTTCTACGAGCGATGTGCACACAGGTAAAGATAATGATTTGGGCTGTCGTCCGGATAATACGACACAAGTGGACTGTACCAATCGCGGCACTTGTTTGTGCGGTGTATGCGAGTGTGAGAAACGTCAAAATCCAGAGGAAATTATTTCGGGCAAGTTCTGTGAGTGTGATAACTTTTCTTGCGAACGTCATAAGAACTTGCTTTGCTCTGGACCCGATCATGGCACTTGCGAATGCAATCACTGTGTATGCAAGCCAGGCTGGACGGGTTCTGCGTGTGATTGCCGCGCCTCGAATGATACCTGCATTCCGCCAAATGGTGGTGAAATCTGCTCCGGACATGGCGAATGCGAATGCGGTGTGTGCAAGTAAGTACATGCGCGGTGTTTATATAAAGTTATATTTATTAAATTTCGTTGCAGATGTAAATCTACCGACGAGGGCCGATATTCTGGCAAATACTGCGAGAAATGTCCCACTTGTGCAGGACGCTGCCACGAGCTGAAGGATTGTGTGCAATGTCAGATGTACAAGACTGGCCCACTGAAAGACGAGAACGACTGTGCCGTTAATTGCACTGATACTTTTGTGCCCATAGGCGAGGAGAAAATCGTAATTGATGAAGAGAAAGATGAACAGCTTTGTATATTCTATGATGAAGATGACTGCAAATTTACATTTAAATATAGTGAAGTGAACGACAAAATCGAAGTGCACGCACAGCAAGAGCGCGAATGCCCGCCCAAGGTGTTCATGTTGGGCATTGTATTGGGCGTCATAGCCGCTATCGTCTTGGTGGGTCTGGCCATATTGCTTTTGTGGAAATTACTAACAACCATACACGATCGCCGTGAGTTTGCACGCTTCGAGAAGGAGCGCATGAACGCCAAGTGGGATACGGTAAGTTTGAGAAAGGGAATTACACAAAATATCGTAAAATTTTTGGCGTAAAAGGTATATGGGTTTAGATCAGAGTTTTGAATGCGTATATGAGGAAAATGCAGAGACCGCATATCACAATAATATATTTTTGGTGGAATTGTCAGATTCATCGGTTTTTGTGGTGTCACGGCACTGAAATACAACGAACCAGATTTAAAGTAGCCGAACCCTTGCTTAATACAAAAGCAAAAAGTGACTCAGATCTGCATTAGTCTCCTTTGCAGAAATTAGATAAGATAAAAGCTTTAATGCAAAATCTGGTTCAACAGCTAGCTGCGCGCTTTCATTCTCGGTCTTCTCCAACCTTTGTCCGAGGCTAATAACGTACCCGTTCGGAGTTTTTTTTAAATTCCCGGAAAGCTGTATAAATCTCATTTTGCTTTTATTTTTGTTTTTGTCTTAAATTTTGATTTAGGTACCCCGCACATTACGCGCCTAATCATAGTAGAGAAATCGTTATGATATTAATTTTTTATATCTTTTCAGGGTGAGAATCCAATCTACAAACAAGCCACCTCGACTTTCAAGAATCCAATGTACGCTGGCAAGTAAAGTACTTTAATGGCTTTTGCAGCAGAGCCGGGGAAGGAGCTGTAAACTAATTAATACATATTTGCTCGGGCAATGTTGCATTGTTTGAGTTACGAATTTCTCTCTAATTGCCATACGTTAAGGAGTTTATGTCAAACGGAGCGTGCATCTAAGTGAAAAGTAAAGAAAAATATTTATTACAGAAAGGAACGCATATGTATATCTTAAGCTCTTTTTGTTTAGTATTTATGCGCACCTAAATGTGTGTATTTAAGTGCACGTAAATGTTGTGTGCTTTAGCATGTGTAGTGAAGGTATTTTCTAAACAGTATACTGCCATTAATATATACATATTCACAAATTTAAATGAAAGAGACTTAACAACAAATAATGAATGTGCCTTGGAAATAGACATACTTATGCACCTACAGTGAAATTTTTTGAAAAAAAAAACAAGTTTTATACTCTACAATTTACCTATTCCGATGGCATATATCAAATACAGTAAGCAAAACACATGCATACAAATTATAAACTTTGAAAGCCACATATGCAAGCATTGCCTGTTTGCAACAAACAGAATTCGCACACATAAACGAAAATCCATGAAATTGTTAACGAAACACAAAACGAGTTAATGTTTCATAATACATTTTGTAACGATGATATTGCCTAAAATTATTACTACGAGCGTGCCTACTAAACATGTTTTTACTTAAAGTGAAAAGATTTACAAATTTCTAAAGTAATTTTATACATACATGTAATTTATTATCAGAAAAGTCCATAGAAAAAATCAAGAAGAATTCTTCATCATACCGACAATTCAGAACAAATGAGAAAATGAATGTACTTTCAAAAAAAAAAAAAAAATAGTCGTTTGCTGACTTATTTTTTCCAAAAAGATTAATATTAACTTAGTTCATAAGTATATTATATATGTATGTACGTTGAATTACATACCGCTACAGGTGAGTCGGTAGTTGCCCCAATTACGCCAAATTGACACTTCGTAAAATAAAAAAAAACATATGAACCAAAATTGCAATAAGTCCAAATGAGTAGAGAATTTTTTACAAAAATTTACTAAATCGTTAAAAATGCATAATGTTTCGCTACCATTGAAAATTTCGCTCCTTAGTTCAAGAGGTAACGGACTCTTTTTTTTGTTAATTTTGCGAAGCCTCGCAACTAGGAAAATTATAATAGTCAAGAGCCTTGAAAATTCATTTTGTAATTTCGCTTGTATTTAACTTTAAGCTGATGAACAGTTTTAATGTATTATTTTCTTTTTACTGTTCTGACGACATAATTATGTATTTATATTCAACTTTTACTATTAATTTTGTACTGATCAATACAAGTAACATTAACCACAAGCGGTACCAAGCTTAATAAGTAAAATCGTAGTTGATACACTTTTTTGCTATTTAATATGTACGTATTAGAAAAATGTAAGATCGACAGTTTTTTTGTTTAGTGTGTTTTTATTTTGATATTAATAAATTCTAATTAAGTTAAAAAAGTGAAATTTCAAATTTTGTGGGTAAAGGAATTCCTTAAGGTACTGAAAACCTTATGCTGCTGCTCGCTTAGATGTCACCATCAAGGTTCTGAAATGGATGTACATCAAGATAGTACGACCAAGAGTGAGTTATGGGGCAGTGGCTTGGGTATCGAGAACCGCCCTAGCCACAGCAAGACAGTCTCTCACCACAGTACATCACATGGGCACATTGCTGAACATCATCCAGTTTCGGGGAATGTTGCTGAAGGTTGAAGTAACGGTTTCGTAATGATTCAAAGTTTTAAGAAATAAACAAAAAAATATCAGTTATTTTTTGTCCCTGTAGAAATTCAAATGACCTTTTGTTCTAATTATTATAGTTTATTCAGTAAATTTTACTGCATTACATTTTTAACGAATCCAAAAATAACTTATTTCCTTTTTCAGTTGTTACTTTAAATGTACTCCTTTTAATTATCATCTTCAATGGTGATGACCCCACGCAAACCATACAGACACATACATATTACTTCTTCAACTTCAACTTGCACATAGCTTCGTCATTTTCACTCACAACTTAACAACTTTTTGTGCGAGCCAACTGCAAATGCATGGGTTTGCGATGTCAGTGTGCGGCCAGTATTTTAACCCTGCATATATCGGAACGAAAGATATCCATTTGAGTGCCCCAATACGCGTTTAATTGAAAATCAAATCTGCATCTGGTGCACCCTTTTGATGTCGGAATTTTGGCTTGCTCGGGCGTTGATAATGGTTCTGCGACAAGCTGCGTTGTGATTGCATCAAAGATTCCTATTTTCAAAAGAAAATCGGAATAATTCTATATTTATCACACTTTTTTTACACACGCATACCTGATAGTCCTCTTCTTCTATACGTTCGGTTATGTTTAGCGTTAAACGCTTTACCTTTTCCTTCTCTTCTCGTGTCTTCTCTTCCTGCAGCTTCAGGTTAATGGCCAATTGCGAATCGGATGGGGCCACAAATTGTTTAAATTGTTGTTTGCCTCCCTTTCCACCACGTACCATCAGCACAAATGGCACTGCACCGCCAGCAGCATTGGCAGTGGTACTTTTTGCTGCCTCTTTTTCACTACACGACTGATTGCCACTCGGAGTAGTAATTTGCTCATAGGATTTCTTACTCGTTCTAGCCATCATTGGTACCGGTATGTCTTTCGTATTTGGTTTAACAGTTTCTTTGATGCGCTCCTGATAACTGTCTGCTGCCATTTTTTCAAACATTTGTTCGAACTCCATATCCTCTTTCGATTTTTCTGGCACACGACTTTCACAATCTTCGAGCATGAATTCATTTTCAGTCCAGTCAGTTGTGTTGGCCAGCTCATTGGCATTGTTGGCATCCTCGGTATTGGGATCATCATCTCCTCCAACGTCGGGTGCACGGGCGCGTGGTTCACGTTCAGAAGAGGAATCGTCACTGAGCTGTAGGGGAATGTTTAAATCAAAGGTTATTAGTATTTATTTTATGTATTCTATATTTCGCCTCGATCGCCAAGGATAAATGCTTGTGCAAACTAAATTTTAGTACACATAAAAAGGGGCTGCTACTCACCATATCATCAAATTCACTGTCTTCGCGTATAGGTTCGAGACTGCTCTCACCTTCAGTTTGCAATTGCATGCCTTCTTTTAATTGCGGATATAATTCTTCCTTTAGTTTCTCAATCGCTTCCTTGGCTTGTTCGAGACTTTTATACAGCTGTGAATGAAATTCTTATTCAATACCAAATTTTAGTTCCAGAAATACAATTAACAAAAAATACCTTCAATTTCGGTCGTACATTAGCCAAGCAATCGCGATACATATGATCCACCAGTATAGGGAAAAGATCCGAAGTATTTTCCACTTTACTAAACACCGGATGTGATTTTTTATACCAATAATAGTGTTGAAAAAACACCTAGAGAAGTAGATCAAGTCTGCAAATTTAAAATATTACAAAACAATTTTCATAATTTTCGAACGATCATTTATACTTCTTGCGACTCATTGAACTAGTAAAATACTGTCCACACGTATCCAACAAAACACAATTCAATTTCAAACGAAACAAACTGTCTGGCGGATCTAATTCTGAGTATACACCGTCTTCCGTTGACACGCCCAGTGAGATTATCGAGTAAAGTGTATTCAAAATATTGGTCGACTCACTAACTTGTAGTTGTACGGTTCACCGAGATACTTGGCCATTGCTATGCGGCGTTGTGCTAATTTTGGCGAGTGTATTTCCAAACCAGCGCGTATATCCTCGAAAACATTATCAATAACCATGGTTACAGCCCGCTCTTGGTATGAGCTCAAACCTGACACCAAATCAGCAAGACAGCGTATGAGCGGAAAACGTAGCAAATATGCCTTGGACAGACACTTTATGGCATAGCTGCTCACTGTTGGATCCTCCCAATTGATACGTCTCATCATTTTTATACAACGATCTACATTTTGTTTGCATAACTCTTCGAAAATCAGATGACGTATGTACTCATGTATTACCGGACGTACCACAGCATCTTGTTTATGGTGTCTGGGGGTTTGACCAGATAATAAACACTTTCTACTTGCGCGGCATGGCGTGAATCCAAAGCGGTAGCGGTTTTTAGCGCATCATTTGATCGAGGAAGACATTCGTAAGCAAGCGGGAGTCACGACAGTTGTAGAGATATACGCCTGCGACTTCAATAAATGCGCAAGCCATTTCAATTTGATGATGCTGGAAGTCACGTAGCAACATCTTTAAACAACTGAGCGCGTCAAACTTTTTGCAGAGACCAAATTTAACCATCTCGCCAATGAAGCGTACAATTTTGATTTTCGATTCAATATTAAGCTGATTCTTTTTGCGTATGTGCCATTTAAATTCTTTTCGCAGCATTTCCGACAAGTCGGTGGCAACGTCCGTATTGCAAAGATTGACAATAGCGACAAAACGTGATAGGAACGGCAGCAAATCTAAGCGTGTTCTGAGATAAAAAAAAGATTTCTTTTAATTTTTAATTCTATATAAATAAACTTGAGTTACCTCTGCACTGTGAAAATTGATTTCGTGAGTTTTTTACGGTTATTTTTTGTATTGAAATTCAGCAGGAACTCAATTGCTGCCGAGTCAATAAGTTCTTTATTGACACAATTATTTAAATTGTTCAAAAATTGATCGAAATGTTGCTTGCTGTGGGACACCTGCCCTGCACCCATGCGCCCAGCTTCCATTAGGGCGTTTGCGATTTTGTCTGGTAACGGTGCTGGCGTCGCCGACTCTTCACTACCTGGTTCGGCTGCGATCTCCGCGTCTTTGTCATTCGGCGGATCTGATGCTGTTGAGGGAGGGTCATCTATATCCATCTCCACATCAATATCCGCATCAAGTGCTTCCTCCGTCATCTCCGTGGGCTCTTCATTTTGATCCAAATCGATTTTTGGAGCAGAAAAATTCGGAAGATATTGCCGTAAATCTGGCAGGTCTGTGTAAAAACTTTTGGTTTCATCATCGCCCCATGGATCTAGTTCTCCCATTGTGGCAACTTCGAGCATATTTTCGATAACCGTACCCGGATTGCAATTTTCTGATTCTGTTGCAAGCTCCGGTAAAGGTTCATCGAGTAGATCGGAGAGCGTTTGTGCTGACGACAGTAGTTTGTCGAAATTTGCTTGCATTAGCTCGCATTTTTCTTTTTTATCATTCGAGATTTCACCTGAAATGGGGTAAATGTTGAAAATTACAATCCTTAATTAAATGCATGTGGCTTACCTTTTGATTCCATAGTTCGCCGTATGCTCTTGGTCATATTTAACAGCTCCTGCTGTTCGGAAAGCAAGTGCTTACATAAATTTTTGAAATAATCCTTTAATAAACCACGCAAATTTTGCTGTCTGTCGGGCGCTAGGAAATCGGACTTAGGAATCACCACTCCACCATACTTTTCTGCCAAATTTTGCATCTTGCGTGGCACGAGCCCAGCATACTCCTCGCCGCAATGTCGACAGAAAGACAATATGATTGAGAAGTTACTATGATCTTCTTTATCCTGCGAGATCACATTGATGAGCACGGATCCAAGTAATTGCAGCCCCTGTTTACCACTGATCACTCCCGAGCTAACAAGCTCAGCAAATAAGCGCAAGTCCACACGTAATTTACTTGGATTTGAGATCTTTTCACCTGGTTTCAAAGAAAGAATTTTCTGCCATGCTTCAAGAAATTGCGTGTCGAAGTCAGCGTAAGTTTGGTGTAAGCGGGAACAGAGTGTTACCACCGCCGGTACATCGGTCATTTTTAACTTTGCCTCCGAAAGTGCCGCACAAATTTCTGAGATGTATTTACTCAAATTTAGGGCGCACATGTCTTTCAGCAATGCATCCAATTGAGCAGCGGTGAACTGCTTCAACTTCTTGACAAATGCCGTGTTGCGCTTCAAGCTGGAATCTAGTTTGGCAAAGAAACCATCACCAGGATGTTCACAGTTAAGATTTTCAACGCGCAGTTGCGCTTTAGCTTTAATTTTTGATTGTAATTCATTTATAAAGTTATTAAGTTCCTCGCGTTCTTGGCGCTCCTCTTCATTCGCGGCCACCGAGTCGACGTCAGCTTCTGGCTCCGCTTGTAGCGGCTCCTCCGAATCTTTATTGGATTTGCCCTCATTGCCATTAGATGAACTTTCAATCACCATTGTTTTGCTGCTTTCAGCTTCTATTTTAATCTTATTTGTTATATGTATTTATATTTTTCAATAGTTTTTAACTTTTCACCGTGGTTTTGGTGTGTTTTTCTATTCTGGCAAACAGATTTGACAGTTGTAGACGCAAACAGCCGGAGACACCGTCATGGTAAAAGTTTTGTTTGGGAGGGTTTTTATTATTAAGGGGCCTCAAAAACATCGCAAATGGAAATAATGCATAATAATATGACTTACTCGGTTTTTCGGTTTTAGGTATTTAATTTCTTTGTATGAGAAAAGCTATATTACCGGCGCCATGTAAAAACATTATTTTTCTCCCTTAACTTTTCATTTGGGGGCCGATTTTTGTAATTGTTATTCCATTCCAAAGGTATAAAAAATAATATACGTTTTTGAAAACTGCACTCTGTATTCAAAGGTAAATGTCCTTTAAATGGATCTTCTACGTCGTATGTAAACTAGTAGCCTTATACATAAAAAATAAAGTACGTTTAAATAGCTTTATAAATTGACGTGTTCATACATTTTCAATTTATAAACCTTTTATAAAGCTACTTTATTTTATTTTTTATGAATAAGGCCATAGGGCTGGGGGCTTTATCCAGATCGTATCAGTACACACGAATATCCGAACGGATATCCGAATATAAGGATATTTCCAGCCCTAAAGTAGACTTTTTAAATGGTAAATTATGATATATGATTTGAGTTGTGAATAGGAGTGTATGTACTTTGTTTGGTAACCCGAGGTTTCTCTCCTTTTTCCTTGCGATGCTATAGCATTCGGAGAGATGACTTCTTAATCTGTAATGATCTATTTAAATACGATTACCTCTTGGTACATTATGTAATATTTACTAATATACCCTCTCAGTAGCTCTTTCGCCTTCCGTTGCGCAGTCGTTTGCTTCTCGGCAGATCACTGCTCGCTCCTTCTTACCGCTTCTTCGTTAGTGAGCGCCCCTTTTGCAGGTGAAAAACTCATACCCTCGTAGTTGTTGTTGCTGCAACCTTCATGGCAATGCCGCCTGTCCCCGAATTTACGTTTTGTCGTCATCGCCCAGTACCCAGAGCTGCGATAAGTGATGGTTGACTCATGACTTAAGGCGATCATGCCCCAATTAGCATATTTCTCTGGATAGTTCTTTGCACACAAACTTACTGGATTGGAACCGACAACCTGGGCTCGGGTCCGAAGATGGCGTTGCCAATATCTTCGGAATATACCCGAACCGTCTACGTATCAACATAATTGGGAACATTTCTTAAGATTGGAGTCACCACAGCTTGCTTTATTTCCTAGTTCTACACTAATTTCCTTTCAAAATTGATGATTCCAATGACGTAATTTCGAAGGGATTGGAACAGAGGTAGGCTATGTGTGCATGCATCTTTCAGCGTGATAATTATTTTACCTTTTACCTGCCTTTGCTGAAATTAAGGAGGTAGGCGGCCTATTCTATGCTTATGTGTAGATAGCTCAAAAAACCTCCAGCTCAATTCCGTCTAGGAAACCACATCTAGCGCTACAAAAGCTTTAAAGGTATGACAACACCTTTTGAGAATTAATTATAGAGCTGTAGACCTAAAGAGCACCCTAACGGCAACGAGACTAACACCCATTAAATAAGTCCATAATGAGTTCTTGTTACTAACATTGCATCGTATTTAATCTCAGTGATTGAAATCGCTTAAGACCGTTTATCTCGACTTGCTACCTCCTAATTTAGGGTAACACAATAACGGAGAATCAGATGCACCAAATTAAGAGTATGACTCCTCCTCCATTGCTCGTCTCTCAACACTTCTCTGCCAAAGGCCTCATACCTAACCTCTGCAAAGGCGTGGCAGAATCACAAAAAGTGTTCAGACATCTTATCATCTTCAAGGCAGGAAGGACAAATGGGTGTGCCATATATGCCGAGCACAGCCGGGTGTATGCGCCACGAGAAGTTACCAGTCAGCAACCGCTCAAGTTGTGTCGTGTGCTCAATGAAAGCAAATATGTATCTTGCAAGATCTTCTGGGATTGAGGCAGCGAGTTTTGTCCATCTGCAGCCCCTCAAAGCTTCCAAATTATTGCTGAACGAAATATTCCCACATTTTCTGGCGGTGGATTCGATGGTAACAGTGCTATAACTGGCTGCGGACCAGGTAATACCTGAGCCCTCTCCAAACAGTTATTTTCCACCACGCAATCTATGGCTTTGAGAATTGAAAATACCTCGGTTGTGACACAGTACTGCGGGTTGTGAATAAAATTTTTGACCCCGTGCCAGTTTTGGAGCCATTGGAAAAGATTCGACAATGTGTAATCTAGAGCGAGCTTTTAAGGAATGCCCTCGTATAAAGGTGAAAAGTGATGATAAATGAAGCAAGCTCCTGCTCAGCCAACGGCGACTGTACTTTGAAGTTTAGCAAGCATATTTCCCCCATTATTGATCGAGAGTCTGCTCTACCATAGCGCTGATGTAAAACCGCAATTCGCTCTGATCATAGAGGAGTAGATCTAGAAGATATCTCCTTGTGATTGACGCTACGTTCTCCAAAAACCATTTTTTCCAAATTCATGGATAATAACGAAGACACCTTCAGCAAGAGTATGTTACGTGATGCGTCAGGTACAATCCGTAGAAGGCTCGAAATTGCACGTGCCTCAAAACACGACGTGCCGAACACGATTGCTATCTCCCGAAGTATGCACGGCAGTTGTTAAAGTCGGTTCGGGTCATCTATATTGGGAAATCCAGCAAAGCGCTCTGGCAGCACATGTACCACAGAGCCAACTTCATCGTTATACTACTCGCATGAGCAGTCGCACTTGATGACTAGATATAGACCATGCTGAGCGACTCTGGAACCAAACGGTATGGCCTTCTTCGAGCAGGAGAAGAGGGCCTGCTCTGTCTAGTGAAATAACTCCAGAATCTTTATCTCGGAAACTCCGCCAACTTCCCGATGGCATAGAGACTAGAAACTTCAGATTTAGCTCAGAACCCGATGGTAATGCAATACGAAAGATAAATTAGTCTGATAGGTGGCACAGGAGTCGATATATTTGAAAACCCCGTATTTGTATTATATTTATGTATTTGGTTCATATTTAGAACGTATACTAATAAGATGAAAAGGAATAAATCCATACAAATTTTTGACGATAGGTGGCGCAGGAGTCAGGATATTTGGTAAACCAATATTTATGGTCCGATTTCATTCATATTTGCTTTAAAAATAGTTTTTTTACTATTAACTTATTTTGGAATAACAGCACAAGCTTAGATTATTCAAACTTGTAACTGTTAACAGTGTCGTGGGTACCATTGCGTTTATGCTCTGACTGTTTGTCTGGTGACAGCAGATATTTCGTTTCGTCCTCGTTCGGCAGGATAAAGTATCGTGTGAAATCACACGAAATCCCGTTTGGTGTCAAATGGCTCGGATAGGTCCTTAGCAAATCTGACGGAGCTGGTGGTATTGCTCAACGTCATTTTACACAACCGTATTAATTTCGCGGGGATACCAAATTCAGACATCGACAAATACAAGATTTTGCGTATTGTGAATACCTGATCTATGGTGGATTTGCCATCTTAAAGCCACACTGGTAAGTCCCCTTCAGTTCGTTGACAGTGCGCTTCAGTCTATGCGAAAGATACGATTAATTAAAAAAAAAAAAAATATATATATAGAATATTTATACCAAATAAAAGAGAAAATTATGTAGACTTAAAAAAAATTCTTAGTCCAAAAGGACAAATGGTATTGAAAATGCCCTATTAATTCATATTTTTTATGCTAAACAAATAATGTTTGAAAAACGAAAACCAAGAATGAGTTGTCTTTAATATAAGTGTTCAACATAACTTTTTCCAAAAGTAAATATTGAAAATTTTTAAGGATACTCAATTGTAAAATTCAAAAAGGACATTGTCAATACCTGTTCGTACTTGTGCTAAACAAATTTAAAGTTTTTAAATTCTACAGAATTTTCTCTTTTATTTGACATCCATATTGTTGTTCATCATTGCATTGCCCTTTTTAAATAATTTTTTGAATAAAATAATAAATAAAATTTACTGTCGCACGGTGTTTGCTGGTGCATTTTTTTATGACCTTTTATTTTGCTTGGACATTCCACATTTTCATGCAACTTGCAAGTACATACATACATATTTACATAAATACCTACGTATGTACATATGTATGCACATATAAACTAACCTTGCCAAATTTCGTTCATAAACGCGTTCGATAACCTACGATTGTTTATATAGAACATAAAAAAACCACTTGACTTTACATTCAAACAGTCGTTTGTGTGTTTACAAGTATCTCTAACATCATGCAAAATATGCATAAAAACGACTTGGTTTCCATGTAATTACGGTTTTGTCAATAAGAGTTTTATTTACATACATATTACATCCACTCTGTCTCATATTAGCGCAAAAAATTTCGTTTGTATTCGAAATTTTTTCATTTCGGAAGGATAATTCGTTCTGTTAGCACATCCTTTGACGTAAACGTTATTACTTCGCGTTTTGCTATGCTTTGCTGGGCCGTCGAGGATAAAAATTTGCTATCACGCTATCCTAGTATTTATCCTAAAACCGAAACGGTTAAAGATTTAATGTTGAAATCGAGTATTCCCATAGTGAGTGCAGTTCTTGTGCAATAAAAGTTCTAAGCATTAATCAAACCCAATTCAACAATCACTCAAAAAAAAAACAAAAAAAAACAAAAAACACCCATTATGAAATATCACGCCACATCATATCTCGAGAATCGCATCTTCGATCATCGTCTAGTCAAAGACAATCTGCTGGATAAGTGGCCCACGGAGAACAGCACCGTCCATGAGTATATTGAGCGCAAAGATCACAGGAATTTGGCAGAGTCATATGTATCGCATACCATTATTACTTTCATATTTGTACACAAAACTCCATCCACTTCACCCACTTCAACGCCACCTGCTATTTATACGTATGAAAAGTACAGTTACATGGCCACACCCACACCATACAAAACAACTTTTTTTTTGACATTTTACACCTCATCTACTGTAGTTTTTGTATTCGAAAAAGAAAAAAAATCTTTGTTGTTTTTTAAGTTTTGTCGTTTTTTTAGCTTAATTTTTTTGTTTTTTGAAAATTAACGGTTTTAATCCTTTGTGCAAATTAAGTAGTTTGTATATTTGATAGCTACAAAATCGAAGAAAATTAATTTAATAAAAATGTCTACAAAATTTGAACAAACTGTAATGTATTCCCAATTGCAGCCATGGAGTACGGCAGGCGCACCGCCCTGCATGGAGCCCGTGACGGGTCCATCCGTCCCACCGCGCGTTGGCCTAACTTATCAGGTAGCGTTCAGCACCAGAGTGCAAGTAGCGGTGCCATGAAATTTGCTTATTCAATTCTTCATTGTAGACAAATCGTCCGCATCCATGGCGACCGACATTGGCTTACGAAATGATTGAGGTCAAGAACTTAGCTGAGCAACCAGTTACCAATCAGCTGGTGAAACCATGCTTCTCACCCACTGGCATGACCACTGAACCTATGAATTTTCCCAACTTGGTAACGGGATTCGAACGCAATCCACAACACGCTGCCCGTGCGGCGCTCTACACGCGCTACACCAGCAACGAGTGGGCCAATAACAATTTAACCAAATATGCAGAGTCCAATATTAATAGGTAGGCTTAAAAAAAGAAAAACAAGCGCACAGCCTTTACTACATAGAAACATATACATACATACATACATACTTGAATAGGAATCAGGCAGAGCGCCTACGCAATGATGCAGTGCGTCTTATGCGCGAAACCGATGAGAAGACTTCGCAAGGGCAGCGTGATGCCGGACGGCGTTTGGGTGAACGTATAACAGATGTAACATTTTGGCGCAACGAATTGAGCACCGAATTGGATAAATTGATTTCGGAGTCATCGGCGATATCCGAATTGAAGCGTCGTTGCGGCAAAGCCATGCTAGACTTGGAGGCGCCATTACATATAGCACAAGAGTGCTTGTACCATCGTGAGGCGCGTGCAGGTGTGGAAAAGGTACACGATATGGCTGAAAAGGCGCTGCTCTTAGAAATAGATAATATAAGAAATTCGCGCGATAAACTTAAGGATTTGCAGGAGAGGGTAAATAACATATGCATAAGCATCGTCGGTGATACTGCAAAACGTTCTATGTTAATTATTACGCCTGGCGCTTCATCAGCCATAAGTAGACAGTTCCATCAGTAGTTTAAGAGCGTATAACGATTTGCAGACGCATACCGGTACAGGCAACAGATCAAGGGTACTAATGGACATAGAACATTTTGCAGCATCACCGACGATGTGTATGTAGTAGTTGTAAATGTGTCTAATAGGCGACTACATCCAATAAAAAAATTTAGATCACAAAGCAAGCGAACGACTGCCGCGCCGCTCAACACTTGCTAGAGGACGACGTTGCGCACAAAGAGTCAACGCTGGGCATTGATACCGTTTGCCACCAATTGAATAACTACAGTCGCGGTATTACCTACTATGGAGGCATTGAAAAGTACGACCCCAGCATCAGTACACAAGAATCGTGGGCTGAGGCGAGCAGCCATCGCGTTAGCAGGTTAACTCATGCACTCCATACATAAATACTATACTCCCGTTATGAAATTATTCACTTTATTTGCCTATCGCAGATCGCAGGCCGAGCGCGCCAAGCTCTCCCAACTGCGCAGCGATGCCGAAACGATCGTCAATGCGGTTGCTCAATCTGTATGGGATCATTGGAGTAATACGAATAATGCTTTGGATCGACGCGCACAAGAAATGAACGAATCGAAAAATAAGATACAATTACATTTGTATAAGGTGCAACAGGAATTGTTCGATCTGGAAAAACATATTTTCTTGCTACAAAAAGCCATACAAGACAAAGCGCATCCATTGAGGGTAGCACAAACTCGTCTGGAAGCGCGTACGCACCGCGAGGGTATGGAGTTATGCAAGTGAGTATATTTGAAGAGTCGTATTGTATGAAAAGTGGTAGGTTACATTTTATAGTTTATCGGACGTCGTTGAATGTATTCAGGCATGGAATTACGAAAGGTATAGGGGTGTACAGTTTACCGGGTCTATTTATTGTCTTAAATTTTAAATTAGATCTAGAAACCTGCAGAAACAAGTCTAGGGAAGTTTCTAAGGATGGATTCTTATTCTGTATGAAGGTATAACACCAATAAGTCCCCTTAATTTTCTATAATGAAATCCTCTATATCGGGGGCGATTTTAACAAAAACTAGTTTCTGATGTTAGAACCCATCTGGGGTTTAACTGACATCGACTACAATACTATTATCTTTATATATCGCTTCTTGGTACAATTTAGTGTTATATTTCAACGTTAAAAATGCCATCAGAGTTGCCAGGACAGGTTGTTTCGCGAACTCCAAAAAATACTACTGTTACAGATACCGCAAAGTAGGGTAATAGTAGGAAAGCTTCCCATTGGGAGTATGAAACATGAAGAGATCTGAATATCTAATAAGTTTCCCTGATACTGAGGGAGAAAATAAAAACCTTTGTTCACATCTCGCAATTAAAGAAAGGCGACATGGTCAAGAGAACAATCTTTAAAGTGGAAGGTCTGATTTTCTAGTTTATCGGACGTCATTGAATGTTTCAGGCCGAACATAGCAGCAAAACTGCTTGGAACCAGAAAATTCTTGATAGTACCCTTAGGTCACACACACCCACAGGTGGTTCACATACTATTCAAAAAATGATCTCCACTCCTATAGGGATTTACCTCAGCATCTTTTAAGTATAGGATATGCGGCAATGTAATTTGTAGCAAGAGCCTATTAGAAAAACTAGCGTGGGATACGGCACGCTAAAAACGTGTAGGAAGCTACAACCCAAAAAAAGTCACACTAAACAGGTATACTGGCAGGGTCTCAAATCAAATGACCGCACTGGGAATTAGCCAGAAGTAGACAAACACATACATATAGGAGAGCTGCAGCTAGATGCTACACCTATTCACACTTCCCTGAAACTACTATATTTCTTTAGGCCTGAAGGGCTACATGAGGTTATACTATGTCTTGAGGTTATACTTGACTTGAAATAAAAAAAAAAATGATTCTTGTAGTTTTTGCAGCAGAAAGAACCACATTTTTATAAAAAAAAAATAAGTAAAATTTTGTATTGAAAACATAAACAAATAAACTCGTCAAAACGTCAGGGTTCTCATATTTTTGGCGCTGACTGTATATAAATTTTGGGCCTATTTTTTAACATTAAAGGAAATTTTTACACCTACAGCAGAGCATAGTCGCATTTAGGTGCGTGGTGTTGGTAGTAGCCTAAACATGAGTTATTGCGCTCCAAGTGACGATATTTACTTACAAATTTGAAATTTTATAAAAGAAACGAGTTTTAATTTAATACAAGAAAGAAAATACTGTTTTAAAGATGCCAAAAAATTTGGTATTTCTTAAGATACAGCTTTGATATTTTGAAAAAAAATAACGGGGTATGCATTCCCGAAAAAGTGTCAAATAGGGCTTTTTGCGTTGACGGTGACGATATTTAAGCTTTAACTTGGTGGGAAGTTATAATTTAATGTTTTTTTTTTTTTTAATTTGTCAGAATGAGCTAGGGCTAACTACATACAATGCTCTTCTATATAATCATCTCTTTATTCTCACCCAATTTTCTTTTTGTGAAATCCAGGGATTGGGCACAGTTGCGTTTGGTGCAGGAAGTACAGGATCTACAGGATACTGTTAAACAGCTGCATCATAAGTTGCAAGAAGCCGAGGCTCAGCATCAGAATCTGCTAAAAACTCGCTCAACACTCGAGGCTGATTTGCGGCGCAAAGTGAATGCATTGTTTATTGATCGTGAAAAATGTATGGGATTGAGACGCTCTTTTCCCGTAAATAATTTGATTAAATACTAAATTTTAGATGTTAAAAAGTTGTTTCGTATGTACATAAATAAATAGAGTTGAATGTACATATATATGTATAAGGCAGATATTGAGTGCTAGAACATTATGTGTTAATAAATTAATGATGATTTTAATCTCGAATCATAAATTAAAATCGGCATTTTATCAAATTATATTTAAGAAGGTTTGTTACCTTACATCAGATTTTAAGGTAAGTTTCGAATGCCTCAATCGGTGGTATTCCTCTAAGGCTCTCTGACAGGGTGAAGTGCTTGGGCTTGATCCTTGACATTAAGCTTTCCTGGAAGCCTGACGTAGAGGAGAGAGTCAATAAAGCTACAGCAGCATTGTATTGTTGTAGAGGGGCCATTGTCAAACGCTGGGGCCTCTCGCCGAAGGTAGTTCATTGGCTTTATGAAACTATTATCAAGCCAATTTTTTTATATGCGGTACTCGTCTGGTGGAACGCACTTGACAAGCCCAACATCGTCGAGCAGCTGGAGAAGGTGCAAAGAGCCGCCTTAATTGGAATCAGCTGGCAGGGCTGCTGCTGTGCTAAGGCTTCCGGTTCTTACCGACGCGGACAGACCACTGCATGCCGGTGCTGGGTTCGAATTGATCTTTTAACACCCACATTCCAGCGAGAGGAGGCTGGGAGGAGTGCAGTATCTGGAATCGAGGACCTGTAAACTTATTTACGGGTGGGTCGAAGCTGAATGGCAAGGTGGGTGGAGGTGTCTTCTGCGAAGAACTCTCTACAAACCTGAAATTTAGGTTACCGGATCACTACAGCGTTTTCCAGGCTGAGGTGGCCGCGATAAAAGAGGCTTCGGATTGGTTGCTCTCTAGTGTAATATCTCTTAAGGAGGTGAATATTTATTCTGACAGCCAAGTAGCCATCAGGGCTCTTGGCTCCCTGACGGTGCGTTCGAAAAAGATGGGTGAGTGTTTGACTTCCTTATCGACCGCGTCTGATTATTTCTCTAATAAGCTTATTTGGGTTCAAGGTCACAGCGAAATTGCAGGCAACTATATGGCTGATGAGCTCGTAAGACAGGGAACCCTCGAGGAACTACTTCCGGATAGGGAGGGTCTGGGGACTCCCCTGACCTCGTGTGGTCTGCTTCTGGTTGGATGGGCGTTTAGTCAGCTCAGCGAGCGCTGGGCGATGACCTTGGAATGCAAGGTGGCAAAATCCTTCTGCCCTCTCCGGAGGCGGCCTAGGAAGCTCTTGAGACTAAGCAAGCTGCATAACTCACTATTGGTGGGAGTGCTTACTGGTCACTGTGTGATTGGCAACCATGCCGTAAGGCTGAATGCCCTTGATGACCCTTACTGCACCAGCTGCATGGAGGACGATGAGGTGGGATCATCTCAACACCTGCTGCTCTGGTGCCCTGCTTTTGCGAGCCCTAAGGTTTAAGAACCTTGGATCTCAGGAATGGACATCAGTTGATTGAAGAGCTTCGTTGCGAGCACGGAATATTTCTCTTACAAAAAGCCATAGGTGTCGTCATTCTCCCCTAGCTTCCCCCTCATTACCTTACCCACCGTTTACCTAACCTATCCTTCGATTCTAGGAAAAGCTGTTAATCGGCCTGTACGTATTTGAGATCCCTACAAAACTTGAAAAATTCAATAAATTTATTTATAATTGATTTCGATTTCATTGCAGGCGGAAAGCAATTCCTTAATTATTAAATAACTCCTGTAAAATCGATAGTGAACATTGACTAGGTTTGTTGGATAAATATACGCTTTGCCTACATCGAAGGGAAAAGTACTAACGTCAGTGTCGGCCCCTTAACTAGGGCGACTCCCAGTCGTTTTTTTTTCTGCCGAACTGCAGTACAGCACGACTTCTGCAGCAATACACTTTATTAATTTTCGTAAAAATAATATTCTACATATCTCCACGTCTCCACCTTCTATAGATTCTATTAAAAACGGTATGTATGTTAAGGCAGAAACGTGTGTAGATGGAGACCGCAAATTTCCACTGTTAAAACATATCTGTCTTTTTGAATTCCTTACCATCGCTGTCTTAACATCAACTATCCTTTCATAGTCTGGCAACTCAGTTTTCATTGGAATTCTGACAATTGCCTGCTATTCTTTTGGCGATTTTTAGCGATCAAAATTAGCTGGAATCCGGCTACTGATTAGCTTGATGCCATTTTGAAAATGAAATGTTATCCGGCCGTCTTCACATGCTTGCAAATCGCGCTTGCGTTCTGTATTTTTCTCTCGCAAGCGAGATAGAGTTTTGTTGACTGGAGGCGTGGTGTAAGCGCATGATTCAATAATAAAAGGTTTGCTCAGAAAACAGTTTTCTCGCTCCCTCTTGGCAAAATCGGCTCCCTTAGCAAGGCACTGTGTGTGGGTTCGTGTGTGAGTCCAAAGCTTTTGTAAGAGAGCATCGGCGTAGCCAGAATGAAATTTAGGGGGGCTCGACCCTATTAAGCTGGAATTTCAGGGTACTATTTTAAATATATATATGGAAAATTTGAAAGTTAGGGGGGCTCGAGCACCCCCAGCCCCTACCTGGCTACGCCCATGTAAGAGAGTTAAGGGAGTGTCAAAACTCGAATGTCAATAATGAGCAAACATTTAATTATTGAATCATGGGGTAGTGTGGAAATAATTAGACAGCTGTGGTTCCGTCACATCCAATATGTTTCAAGCTTCAAACATAAGTGAATGGAGTGTGAGTAGTTGAAATTCTAAAACTTCATCGCTGGTTTGAGTAAATTACGGTCAATAAGATAACTATCTCACCAAGATCCCCAATTCGTCAATGGCCATCGCAATGGTAGTTGGCGGCTGCTGTGGTTGTAGCGGTTAGAACTGCGCACTATCATTTCGCAGGGCCACAAAAAACAAAGGCCCGTAGTCATAGTCAAAATAAAGTCGACTTTGAAGTTAGTTGCAGCTTTTTGACATAATTTTCAATGGGATATCTGTCAAAAAAGCTGCAACTAACTTTAAAGTCGACTTTATTTTGACTATGACTACGGGCCAAAGAAAATAAACACTTTTTATAGCGATTAGGCAAAGACAAATGTCAAGATATATCTGACACAAAAAAAAAACTTCGCATACAAATACTATCGCCGTTCCGAGTTAGCGTAAAACTGTAGGTCTTGTCCTTTTGTGTGACAACATCAAGGCGCACACAACAAATCGGAGGAGACACTCGGCCAAGTACTAACATATTGACAGAGTGCTCTCGCTTCAACCAAATCCCTAATAATAGTTACAAATGTAAAGAAACGGATATCGAATTATTTGTAAAGAAACAAGCCCACGAAACAACTGTCATCTGTTTGTCACCCGTCAGCTGTTCGCAGGTGCTTCCTTTTTGTTGTCAGGCCAAAAACACCACTTGTAAACATCGTTATCGATTTTATCGGGTTTAGTGTTGTGCAAGTTCCGATTTGTACAACTTAGTTTCATATATGTATGTGTATACTGAAAAGCCAACACATACGATAATAGCATGATTCTAAAACTAATTGTTATACAAAAAGCTAATCAATAATAATTATGAATCACGCAGTAATAGTATAGCTTTTCATATATGGCCTTTATTATTATTTTTTTAAATACGTTGAAGTGTGCAAACTTCGATTTGCACAACTTTCTAGCACTTATATGATTGACAGTTTCGCAGACTGTTGCGCATCTCTAGCAAATTCCGCTGCTGGCATTCTTTTTGTTACAACGTTTTTTTGCAGATAGGTTAATAATTTTAGGTGGAAAATTAAAGAAAAAATAAACAAAAACGTACCTAAAGTGATTTTAAAAAAGCGACTGATACAAGAAGGCATAATTAGTATTGGTGAGTAAAAGCATTTATTTTAAATTGGAAAAATCAATACCGGCGACGATACGTTTTTATTGCTTTTAACACCTAGAAAATTTGTTATATTACTCAAAAGTACGTTTAAGGTAACATGTGTTCTAAGGGCAAACTAGTAAAATAAAAATATTTCCATAGGAGGTTTTAGATATCTTCGCGAATTGTATGCACATCAAGTCGGAATGTACATATGTATGTATGTACATATGTATATATGAAGATACAAACTATGTATAGTTAACCTATAGGTAATAGTATATCTGACGTGTCTTCAAAAATAGCGAAACGTTCCTAGATAAAGGTGCTACCATCGTTCATTTCCAACATATTGGTGTTCCATTGTGAGTTAATATTAGCAATGTACACCATAGGATAGAGTCATTCTACTGTCTAACCTGTACATTTCCTAGCACCAGTAGTGTTATTATAGGTAAAAGATTCTAAA
This sequence comes from Rhagoletis zephyria, assembly GCF_001687245.7. Taxonomy (NCBI): domain Eukaryota; kingdom Metazoa; phylum Arthropoda; class Insecta; order Diptera; family Tephritidae; genus Rhagoletis; species Rhagoletis zephyria. Next base: position 29,443 of record NW_016160001.1, on the reverse strand, counting down.
GCTTGTGGCACTTATCTTAGAAAACCGCAGGTTAAAGTAAAATGTAAGTCTTATTTTTATGAAAACTTTAATGCATTTTAATGTAGGAAGCACAATAAATTAATTAAAAAAGCGTTGCCAATAAGATATATAGCTATATGTTGTATTTCTAAGGCCAGTTCCACACGTTCCGGTCGCCGATTTGCCGGCAGGAAATGTTTGAAACCGCGCGCCAGATTGGGTGAAAGCCATTACAATTTCCAGTCGGCTATCCGGCTGCACAGCACTAATAGTCTTTTAATGACAGGCAAATGTCCAAATTATACTTAGAAAATTTTCTTTAAAAAAGTACATATATATATATATAGTAAACGTCAAAAATAAGTATAGCCTGATAAGTATTTATTTATATTTCCCATACCAAATTTTTCCTATTTGTTTTATAAAAAATTATCTAGTTCATTCAACAGCAAAAACATCAGGAAACAATTGTTTAGCTTCGTAAAAAATTAGGGAAAATTCTAAAAATTTGCATCGAAATTTTCAACTTTCCAACTTGACTTCTTAGAAAAATATTGAGTAAGCAGTTTTGTAGCACTTTAAATTTTAGTATAAGTTTAAAATCGCTAAAAATTGCCGTTGGTTTTTTAAATTTTTTTTGCCAAGGGCTACATTCTCAAATTTTCCTAAGAAATCGAATTTAAAAATTTAAAATTTCTATTAAAATTTCCTGGTATTTCTTGCTTTTCCTGCATGAAATTGTGGTTTAAACAATAAAGGGAATGCCGCATTATACTAAAGACAGCTTCCCGACATAAGCTACTATTCCATACGAACACAGAAATACATATTTTTTTAATTGGTATGAAAAATAAAAATAAATTCGTGTATACTTATTTTGGAAGCTCACTGTATATGTATTGAATTGAAGTGTTTTTGCTTAGAATACTGAAAATTGCTATTCTGCACTATTCTATAGTGCAAGTTTCAAGTGGCTACAAAATACCGTTGATTTTTGGAATTTTTTTTTGCTGATGTCACGCATTTTTTCCATACAAAGTCTGTTCGATAATTTTTTTTTATATGGAAGAGAATTCTTAGAACAGCCAAAAAATAAATTGCAATAAATCAACGGTATTTTGTAGCATTTTATTGTACTAAAATTAAATGGACTTTAAAACGGAAACCAAAAATTTTTCCAAAAATTCTGAGTAAAAAATTTGAAACTTGGGTGAGAATTTGTTGAATTTATATAATTTGTATGGTGTTTGTTGTATAACTGCCTAAAATTTTATAAAATAAAATATATTAAACATGAAATAAACCAAAGAAATATAGCCAAGACTGGTAAAATAAGACGAATTTATTATTTCTGCCACGAGTATAAATTTTTATGCATTAAAGTACACCTTTAATAGTTAATTAAATTAACAACTCTTAATACATACAAAGTACCTGCTGTGCGTCTTATGTAATATATACTTAAAAGCTTATCAGCCTCCTGAGAGTTCCAATCCACTTAACGACTTTTCTCCAAAGTTGGGTTCATAATGAAAAATTTTCCCACACATTTATCTGCAATTTCTAATATAAAAAATTTTATTTTACATATGTATGTATATGTATATGTATGTATATGTATGTATGTAATGTATAATAAAGGCTGCCGTTTGCAATCAAAATTGGTATAAATCAGAAACTCGCAAATCATGCCTTACATTCTATTTTCACCATTTAATAAAGGAGGACGTGAAAAGTCGTCGCTTTTAATAATTCTAATAATAGAAACTTGCATGTTCAACGCTTTAATTTTTGCTTATTTTTTAACGTTAATTGCCAAAATTTTAAATTTACGTAATACATATTGCAACATTTCTGCAGCTACGTCAATATGCGTTTGGCAATATTTCTTTTAATATTTTGCATATTCGAGTATGCGCTGACCGTGGACCAAACGAATTTCAAAACATGTGATCAGAGCAGTTTTTGCAGGTAAACAATTTGAATTTATTTCTTTGCAAGTATTAACATTTCGTATTCATTACTCAAGGCGATGCCGCAAAGTGAAGCCAGATAATCCTAAATTTGCTTTGGTACCTGGGACACTCAATACTTACTCAGATTCCATAACAGCCGATCTGATACATAAGGATAACAAACATTTGTTTAGCCTTAAGTTAGAAGCTTTAGAGGTATTTGTTTATTTATTATTGGAAAATTGTAAAGAATTGTGTGCACTCATACTATAAATTATTCATTATTGCTTAATAGCAGAGCAACACCTTTCGATTGCTTGTGGATGAGAAAACTCCCCTGAAGCCTCGCTACAAAGTTCAAGATGCTCTTAAATCAACACCGAAACCTGGAAGGTGCGTATTTTAAGCATAAAATGTATATAATTCTATACTTGGCAATCTTTCAGCATTAAAGTTCACGAGGGTGATACCGAATTTACAATTAATTCAGGTCCAAATAAAGCTGTTGTCACCGCTGATCCATTCCGTGTTGATTTCTATCAAAATGACATTCTTACCGTTTCGGTTAATGCTAAGGGTCTCATGACTTTTGAACATTTGCGTCCAAAGCCTCAACAACCAGCTGAGGGAGAGAATGCAGAAAACCCTGCAGCCAATGTAGTAAAGGAGGCTTATGAAATCGATGATCCTGGTGCATGGGAAGAGAATTTCAAATCACATCATGATTCAAAACCCTACGGACCTGAGGCTATTGCCCTCGATTTTTCTTTCCCAGAAGCAGAAGTTCTATTCGGCATACCTGAACACGCAGACTCTTTTGCTCTAAAATCTACATCAGGTACAGACCCTTACCGATTGTACAATGTCGACGTCTTTGAATATATCATCGACAGTAAGATGGCCCTTTATGGTTCGGTGCCAGTAATCTATGGCCACGGGTAAGAGACCTATACAAAATAAATTAGAAGAACTTATGGGTGCGTTCCAATTTGCACCACTGCAAAGCATTATCCTCTTTTTTTCTAAACCATAATTGATAGAAAAACCCAATTTGCGCAACTTAGCTCCAATTATGCATTCGAACATGGTTGCGCATGTGGGACATTTCCATCAATTATAGTTTAGATATAAAAGAGGATGATGCTTTGCATTTTTGTAACTTGGAACTCAGGCTATATGTTACACGAAAACTAAAAGCTTAATTTATTCAGTACTCAACGCACTGCTGGCGTTTTCTGGCATAATGCGGCCGAGACATGGGTTGATATCTACACAGCTGAAAAGAACGTTGTATCATCGATTGTGAACTTTGTATCGGGTAATAGGAAATTAACTTCAATTCAATTTAATTTTAAAAAATTTATCTACTTTAAGGCTCCCGCAAGTCGGATCCACCAGCCGCCCATTTCATGTCTGAGTCGGGTATTATTGATACATTTATATTCCTTGGCCCCACTCCCCTCGATGTGTTCAAGCAATATACATCGCTCACTGGCTCCGCGCCTTTACCTCAAATATTTGCACTCGGTTACCACCAGTCCCGTTGGAACTACAATGATGAACGTGATGTGGAAGATGTTTCGGCCAAATTCGACGAATATGATATTCCCATGGATACCATGTGGTTGGACATTGAATACACCGAAGGCAAAAAGTACTTCACTTGGGATCCATTTAAATTCCCCAATCCACTTGGTATGATTAAAAATTTGACCGATGTGGGCCGTCATCTGGTGGTTATTATTGATCCTCACATTAAACGCGATAGTGGCTATTTCTTTCACAATGATTGCACCGAACGTGGCTATTATACAAAAAATCGCGAAGGCAATGACTACGAAGGTTGTCCAAACTATATACTTGGCATCAAATTCAAATAATTCCATTGTTTTCCTTTTTTCGAAAGGTTGGTGTTGGCCCGGATCTGCAAGCTATCCCGACTTCTTTAATCCTGAGGTGCGTGCTTATTATGCTAGTCAATATTTGCCGTCAAATTTCAAAACTGTCACAGCTGATGTCATGATCTGGAACGACATGAATGAACCATCTGTATTCAATGGGCCTGAGGTGACAATGTTAAAAGATTTGGTGCATTATGGCAATTGGGAACATCGTGATGTACACAACTTGTACGGGCACATGCATGTGATGGGCACTTTCGAAGGGTTACTGAATCGTGATGCTAACCAACGCCCATTCATTTTAACTCGCGCTCACTTTGCTGGCACACAACGTTATGCTCTCATCTGGACAGGCGATAACATGGCGGAATGGGGTCACTTGCAGCATTCCATTAAAATGTGTCTATCTGAAGCTGTTGCCGGTTTCTCCTTCTGTGGGGCCGATGTTGGCGGCTTCTTTGGTAATCCCGATGCAGAATTGTTTGAACGCTGGTACCAGACGGGTGCTTTTTTGCCCTTCTTCCGTGGACATGCACACATCGACACAAAACGACGTGAGCCATGGCTATTTCCCGAAAGCACACGTTTGGTTGTACGCGATGCATTGCGCAAACGCTACTCCTACTTGCCGTTGTGGTACACAATGTTCTATGAGCACGAATTGACTGGCGAACCAGTTGTGCGTCCTCTGCTAGCGCACTATCCCAAAGATAAAGAAGGGTTTACTATTGACAACGAGTTTCTGTTGCAAGATCGTCTGCTGGTGCGCCCCGTAACGGAGCAGGGCGTAAGCAAAGTGAATGTTTACTTCCCAGCCATTGATGACAAGAAGACCGGCGATGTGTGGTACGATGTAGATACGTTTAAAAAGTATACAAACGCTGGCTATCAAAGTATTCTAGTGGACAGCTATAAAGTGAGTTGACGAATGATAGCTAAAATCCTAAATATTTAATTTAAATTAAATGTAATTCTATTTCAGATTCCTGTTTTCCAACGCGGCGGTACAATTGTACCCAAAAAGGAACGAATCCGCAGGGCTGCGACGCTCATGAAGAACGACCCATATACTCTGGTTGTGTGTCTGAATAGCGCTGGCAAGGCAGAGGGCACAATTTATTTAGACGATGAAAAATCATACAATTATCGAAAGGGTGAATACAATTACATCAATATGAAGTTTGAAAACAACGTGCTGGATGTGAACTTTATTGGCAAACCAAATTTCAAGACAGCCGCTTGGATTGAACGTGTTGTCATTGCTGGTTTGGGACGCATACCCAAGTCGGCCACTCTCATTATCGATGGTGCTTCACAAGAGCTGGAAATTTTACCACATGGTGAAGGTGTAGCTGTACGCAAACCTGGTATATCGGTGCAGCAAATCTACAATATTAGGCTTAATTTTTAAATTGTTCAGGGAATATAAGACTATAGATAAAGCATAATGAGAATTAGTAGATGCTTTTAAGCTTACATTTCCATGCACCGTAGGTCTTAAACTTCTGAGGTATTATTTAATTGACGCTAAATATATGTATGTATTCTTCCTGTCGTTTTCAATGGTACTCATAGCATTTCATAACCTTTAAATAAAGTTGAAACGGGAACTTTTGTTAACAACCGTTTTGGTTACATTCAGAATAGGCCTGACTTGCAATTTTTAAAATGTATGAATGTTTCTCAGATGTTTTAAATTCTCAAATTTATGTATTTTTTGCGATTTTTTTTTAATCGAATAAATATAAAAAAGTTTGAATTCAAATTAAATATAGAAGATTGGGCAGTGTATTTTAATCTCGCGGCCAAACATTGACACCCTGTATATGCGTGCAACAATTGGTTGCTACAAATTTGCTTTCGTTTATCGTTTTGCGCGCATTTTTCGTTATATTATGTATGCTTGTGTGATTGTGTTGTAACATGTTAAGCACCATCCTCTATTGGCAAATGCTTAAGGGTGGTCATGCATTTTTTTTAAACAATTTCATTGTGCAGTTGTTGCGCTGTTGAGTGTGTGTATATGTGTGCTTCATGGGGCAATTGGACATGCGCTGGAGTACCCCATTTTATCCGAAAAGGAGAAATATTGCTGAACAAGTGACGTAGCTGGTGTGTGTTTTTTTATTTAGTTATACTAAGGAGCTTGGACCGAGAGGCTGTAATAATGGCTTTCTAATATGTATCGTACGTAGGTACTTACATACATATGTTGTTTTGTACATACATGTGTATATGCACTATAGCTTGCACAAAAGACATATCGCACGTTTAAGAGTTATAATTTGAAATTTTCGTGTTTGGAGATTTCATTATTAAATTAATAAACTTGATAAGGAAATATGTTGAGTCTAATATATAACCTAACTTCCCAAAAATGGGGTTGATACATACAGTATTGGCCAATACAATAGCACCCCCATTTCAAAGTGATATTGATTCCCACTCATGTTTATTTCTTTATTTTTAGGAATTTTCAATTAAAATACAGTTCATTCTCTAACAAAACCCATATAAACCCAAGATTTAAACTTTTTAGAAGACCGAAAAAATTGCAACAAATTTTCACCCAAATTTCAAACTTTTTTCTCGGAAGTGCTAGAATTTTATTGAGTACACAGTTTTATAGCCCATTCAATTTTAGTAGGTAAAAGTACAATGTTCATAACGTTAGGAAATCGCGTTGATTTTTAAGAATTTTTTCGCCGACGGTGTTGTGCATTTTTTCCATATAAAAATAATTTTCATTACGCTATGTTTTAAAAAAATTTGTTCATGAAAATAATTGTGAATATTATATTAGAACAAGGTGTACATTTTCCTTTTGTCACTGACTGTACATATGCACATGTCATATATTTAAAATTACCAAAGAAAAATTGAGTGTTTTATAACTTTATTGTGCATACTTACTGTTTTCTAAAGGCATATTACTGAAATATTATTTTTCGATCGTCCCGTGAATCCGCCACTGATCATACTTAACGTAGTTAACAAAAAAAAAGTCTGTCCGTCTTTATATCTATCAGCTTCTATCTCTATCTTTTTTCGATCTTTATCCCTAGCCCCTATTATGAGTTGCATTCGATTTTCGACTGTGGTCGAAAGTGCTGAGCGAACGAATTTTCATTTGGTATTATGGCGCTCATTCGATGAAGAATGTTTACAAATCGAGCAAACTAAATAGTGTGCTTATACATATTTATGTAAATTTGTTCTAATTAAAATGAAGTAAAAAAGAAAGCAAGTTTATAAAAACGTGGTAAAATGAGTACAACGAGGTTCTGGGGTTCAACGATTCGTCAGAGGATGAGAGCTTAGTAAACTGGCCAGGAGTAGCAAATGTTTAAGAGAGTTTAAGTTTATTAGTCTTTCGAATATATTTTGTTATAAAATATATATTTAAGAAATTTGTCTACAGATTCATTAAAAAGTTCTGACCATCTAAAGTGGCGGTTGTGAGCCAAATCTATTTAAAATATTTTAAAACTATCAACAGCGCTACGATTTTGTTCTCAGAGATCGCGCCAACAGAGTATTGGGATTTTCTTTCACATCAAGTAAAACCAACCTTTCGAGCTTGTGTTTAGTATTCACGATGTTAGAACTGCATGAAATTAATAAAAATTGTTTAAAATTAGTGTCTAGCCGCCAAAATGTAAGAAAACATATACAAAATCATACATTTTTCACAATTTTCTAACACTTCGCTACACCATCGAAAGCAAAATTATGTTCGACAGAAAATTCGATACTCAACGAAAATTTCGACACGCTTGCATAGCTCATAATACGAATTTCACTTTCGATCTTCGATCTTCGATAACCAGCGAAGATCGAAAATCGAATGCAGCTCATAATAAGGGCCCCTATCTCTACCCTTTTCGTTACAATTACATTGATCTTAATCCTTAAGTTTCTTTTATCTTTACTTTTATCAGTATTTTTATATTCCCTTATATTTATCTTTAGTTTTACATTTATGTTTATTCTTTTCTTCATCTGCATATCATCGTTTGCCATGCAATACCGCGTATACGCAAAATGCAATACCCCGTATATGATACCATCCAAATTTTATAGGAGAAACAAACAATTTTTAACAAAACTGTTGCACCTTTTTTCACTGTACGAATGCTAAAATGACACAAAAATGCGCTGAGACACATAAGCTTAATTTTGGGTCGTAGATTACGGATACTTTTCTAGAACAGGTCAGTTTCCCAAGTTGAAAAAAAGATCCAACTTTAGCCTGGAATATGTTACTCATACGCCATGTAGGAGTGTGGCCTTGTACATGGCGTATAAGTAACATTCTTTCCTGCTCATATTTTATCTAAAAAATCATTAAGCATTTCCTTTGCCCATTCATATTTATACATAAATAAATAGGCTTAGATAGGCTTACAATGAAAAAATTTTACAAAAAATGTTCTTGTTTAAATTTTTCTCTGACAAAATTTGATTTTTTTTTTCATAAAATTGAAAATCGTTAAATAATCTGGGGCCAATTCTGGTTCTATGAAACTGTGAAGTGAAAATAAAAAAATTCAATGTCTATCAGTGAAAATTTAATTTTTTCACTTTATCGTTTTGTTATATAATTTTAAGCGATTCGCGTTCATTTAAGGCTATTTTATTAACATCTAGCAAGTAGTTGTTTGGTAAATTATTGTGAGTTTAAGAGAATGATATTCTTTATCACAAGATGATGGGTTTGAGAAAAACGCCCAATTTTTATTTTTTCGCAGCCACCAAACTTTGTGATAATTTTTTGACAAATTAATTTATTAACATTTGAAAACAGAGTCGTAATTTTATGTGAAGTCATAAAATGTATTTCAGAAATAGCCAAATGTATTTCAGAAAAATTTAAATGTATTTTCATTGTAGAAACGTACAAATTTCTGAGAGCAGACCAAAATAGTACAGCCTCTTCTGACCAATAAGAAACCAAATTACAAGGACGAACAAAGCAGCACTTGAAAAGGTGCGAAATTTATTGAAAAGGACGAGCTTGGGATTACATACCAACTGGCATGTCACGCACCCTATATAGCGCGAGAACTATCTGCTAAAGCGACAGTATTCCTTTGCATGACGAAAAATTTCTTCTATATATTGCAAACGCCTTTCTATTACTCATCATCCATATATCGTAGGAGGTGCCATATTCACTTAAGGGACTATTTTATTTTTGGCCATATATTTTCCATCGAATTTAACATGGGGGAATAGGCTCCTAAACGTGTATTTTCTGAAATACATTTGAGACTTTCTGACATACATTTCACTTTTTCTGAAAAACAATTGAAATATCTGAAATACTTTTGAGGTTTTTTGAAACTCATTTGAACTTTTCTGAAATTAATTTCAGCTTTTTTGAATTGTTTTTTTCTGAAATACAGTTGGAATAGGTGTTGAAATATGGTAATCTACGCCTAAAACTTAAGTTTACTTATTTCGGCGTTTTTATGTCAAATCAAAACTTAACGATTTTCCAACAGCGTAATTTATTATTATTATGTTTTACTCACAATATACAAGCAATAATTCACTGATAAAAGTCGTACAAACCGCAGTACAATAATAATAATAATAGACTGGCGCTTACACATATGTTCGTGTTTGGCTGAGCTTCTCCTCCGACTTGTGGCGTGCGCCTTGATGTTGTCACACAAAGCGGAGGGACCTACAGTTTTACGCCGACTCCGAACGGCGATTGTATTTTTATGAGAAGCTGTTTTTCATGGCAGAAATACACTCGGAGGTTTGCCATTGCCTGCCGAGGGACGACCGCTGTTAAGAAAAAACCCTTTTTCTATATTTTTTTGCTATGTTGCTTTGCCCATAGCTTGATCCCAGCCCTGCGGAGTGGAAGCGCGCACTGCTTACCACTACACCACAGCGGCCATCAAGTACCGCAGTACAAAGCTGGTTTAAATATACGCGCAATTGCAGTCTTTTTTGGCATTTTGGGTATAGGTATACGCGGTAATGCACGCCAAGCGGCGATATTCACCTTCACCTTTGCCTTTATGTATATAAGTTAATTAAGCGGTGACAGGTAACAAGATCAACGCGGGCCGCCGTGAAGCTAAGTAAATTTAATGCTTGAAAGAGCAATAATGCCAATGGACCTTATTTCGCTTTTGAAAAGGTAATAATGTCAATTGACTTTATTTCGCACCAGGATGGGAAATAAAGTCAACTGACCTTATTCCCGTTGATCTTATTCAGCCCTATTCTGCATTTCGATTACGTTCCCGCATTCCGCTCCGCTGGAATCGTACTTAGGTATTCTGCGGTACGATCGAAACGAAAGAAGAAGAGGAAGAGAGAAAACATCTTTCGAAATCAGCTGTTTGCCTAGGAATGTGTGAAATCGAAACAAAACAAAGAAATATTTGCCACCAAACTATAGCAGCATATGAAGTTAAAGTTTGTAAATATTTTAAAATAACTAAATATACCCAGCATCACTGTAATTTAAAAATAAAATTTAAGTGGATACATAATTATAAGAATGAAATCCATAGCCGCGGCGTTATTGCTTGAAGAGCAGAACGAGTCCCAGATTGCTGATGCGGAAGTTGAAAGGCGGAGATTTAGGCACATGTTTGATCTTTTTAAGATGAGTGAAGAGTCATAAGCAGGCAACGGATTTTATGGAAATTGCCTTTTTTTCTGCTGAAGAGATAGAGTATATTCGATTAAGAATGTCCACGATTTAGCTTTCCTTGATTCCATATATACACATTTGATGTTGCCTTTTTTGCCTTTTTTAAGATATTTCCCTTTTTTTGCCTTTTTTAAGATATTTGCATTTTTTTGCCTTTTCTACCTTTAAAAAAGTGATTATGTATAGCATTTACAATTTTTTTTTTTTTAAGATTAAAAAATATACACATTGCCCATGCGGCTTATAGAAGCGCAGAGACCTCTTGCCAAATTGGTGTTGGAAAAATTCAAAGCCGGTTTCTCAGCTAACAAAGGCTTGGAGACAATAAGGGGTGTGGATAAAATTGTAAAGGGCGAGGAAAACGCCCTTATTCCTAATAATATGTTTCGTTATTTTATTTTGCCTTTTTTATAGGTTTTTAGGTCCTAAAAATCCGTTCCCTGGTTATAAGGAATTCATCTTGAACTGTATTACTCATCGCTTAAAGTCAGTGAAATTATAAACGTTGTTTGAGCACTCCACAAAATTTGCATTTACTACAGAGTGGAAGATTTGAACGCAAATGAATCCCATTTTGAAAGCCGTCAGGAGGAGGGGAAGAACAAAGCTTATCTTTCCATAGCAAATCGAATTCGAGACATACGCACCTCTTTTTAAAAAGTTAGTAAAAACGAGTGCAATAATAAAAGCATATTTTTTATGTAACTTCACATTTTATGTATGTATCTATGTGGATACAGCTATTAATTTTACATAAAAAGAATAAATTGCATTCAGTGCATTTCACAGTCTTAATAATAGATAATGTAAACAAAAAAGGCCTGGACTTCCACTTTGAAAACGTCGCGCAACATCCCTTTTGGTTGCCATTATTTGAGCCAATTTTTCGTATTGCCCGTATTACCGCGAAAACACAGAAATCGAGAAAATTCATTTATGATGACTTTTACAATCATGCACTGTATATTTTACTTACATTTTTTATAAAATTTTATTATTTAAACCCACGCAAATAACAATTGAAACGTTCTCCGTCAACAAATTTGCAACTTAGAAAAACGGAACTACGATCGAAATGTAGAATAGGTATAATCGTAAATTTCGAAGATTGATCGAAAGGAAACGGAACGCAGAATACCAAAGTTGCCAAACGGAGAAAATTTCGATTCGAGTCGAAATGCAGAATAGGGCTGATTACCTGTCACCAATTAAGCACATTAAATTTTACCTTGATCTTAATTTTTCAACTATTTCAACGCATCTTCATTTTTATTTTCATTTTTAGCTCTGCCTTTATCCTTTTCTTCTTCTAATACTTTTATTCTTTTATTAGTCTTAATCTATATGTTATTCTTAAACCGCTTATTACCACGTTTTTGGTAAATTAATACTATTTGCATACTTTTAGGAAGCACTGTAGACATACATATATTTCTTTTTCCCTAATATTTATACAAGTAGACAAGTCATTTTAAAATTCAATTTTGATAGAATCGAAGACTTTTCACTGTGCCTTCCTCTTTTATTAACAAAATAAGCCTACACACATGCCAGCTGCTTGGTAGTTCCACCAGTCGGGTCCATGGATGCCAGAAATTGAGGCTCCAGTTCCGTAAAAATAAGCACCTAACTTCTTTTCGTAGGGAAAAGCCCTCATCTCCCTTAAATGTATTTCTTCACAGTTTCTGTAGAGTACTTAATTTTGGTATTTAAAATAGAATAATAAATTATTCTTGCTAGTCCTTTAAGGCTTTTATATTGAGACCAAGGCGAATTCATATAAGGTGGTAATGGTAGTACAAAAACAAAATCTTACATGTATTTTGTTTTTGTTTTTGGTACACAAATGTCAAATTTCAGCTATTCTTCATACAAGATACACGTTGGAAAGCAAATTCCAATACTTTCACTTTCTTGCTCACTCCTAAGAAGCTTTTGACACATTTGTACGGAGGCGAATCAAATCCGCTGTTCTAATAACACCAACTTCTGTGAACTCGCCATGGTTGAGTATGAGCCGAAATTTTTATATTATTTTCACTTTAGTACCCGCAACAATTAATTACCTCTTTTGCGTTTTCAATTTCAATGCATTCTATTTTCTTGTTTTTCTTAGAAGCAAATTAAAACCTGCTGAGTTTGAAATTTTATTTATTTCTTCCTCTTTACGAAATGGTTGCGAATTCGTTAAGCCAGAGTGCAATACTCTGATTTCTGACAAATTTGAATGCCTTGGTTCGGTGGGGAGGCGAACCAAATCAGCTGTTCTAGCAACACCCCCTTATATGAATTCGCTCGTAATGGTTTTCAACGCAAGCCGAAAACTCAAAATTAGTGAAAATCCTTCAAATTCTTTGCTAGTTTGCCCTTGTATGCAGATTCATTTTATTTAGAAGAGGTTAACAAACCTTGGATAACATCACATTTACGTGGTGGCATTCAACACAGTTTTCTGTTTTATACTCATTCACATTTCTTTTTTAATTTTAGTTGGCTGAAAAAGTACCTAGATAATCCACAGAAAAAAAAGATAGTTGAAATGGATGTGTGTGGGTACTTATACATCCATATGTATACCATTAGGGTGGTACAAAAAAAGAGTGAGAATTTTAATGCTCTCACAATTGGGTATCATTACTGGCAGTCTCCTGAAGAGAAACAAAGTGTTCCGATCGAAAAATATTGATTTTTAAGAATTCTAAACCACTTCTACGAGAACTTGTTTTTCCCCATATAAAATACGTGAACAACTTTCAGCACTTTGACGAACTCTTAAATATTTTTTGATTTCAAAATAAATAAAAAACAGTGGTATAATTTTTTTCGATATAGAATAATCCTAGGTGGTGAGGGCATTAAAATTCCGACTTAACTTTTTCACATGCATTTTTGGACCACCCTAGTGTACATATGTATGTATGTATGTACATATATATGTACTATGTATTGTCGTATAAACTAGTGAGTGTGGTGATTTGAGCTTTGTTTGTGATTGTGAGTAACAACAAGTGCATTTTTAAAAAATAAGTGAACCAGGATATGAGGATAAATGCAATGTATGTATGTAAATGTATGCATGTCCTTCTTGTTGTCGAGTATGTGTGTAAATATGTTAATTTTATATGAGCCTGTTGTGCGGACAATTGTAACAGACAACATTGGATGGCAGTCAGCAGTATGCTACAATAATGACAACAACAACAACAACAACAGCATACGCCGTGTAGTGCAATAAGAGCTGCATCAGCAGTTTATGGCTTGTTGCGTCCACTTTCCTGTCCCGTACCTGAGTGCGCTACTTAGCCACCTACTACCACCACACTTATAACGTGGCTAATGTGTATATATATGTATGTGTGTATTCTTTTGCCGTGTGCACTGGGCTGTGCAATTCATTTTTTTAAAAGCCTGCCTGATGCCACACACACTAACACACACACGCCTGCATGACCATGAAATGGCAACAAATTCATAAGCCAGGCAGGTTGCAAAGTTGCAAAGAAATGCAAAAACAAATAGAGTAACAAAAACAACAATAACGAAGAAAAAATGCCCGACAACAAAGTCGCCCACACAAAGTACAATTAATTAGTAGAATATGCTCTTGGTTGCTGTTGCATGGCATTTTGAACTTCCGTTAGCTGGCAAAAGTTGCAAAGCTGGGCAGCAACGTAAGTACAAAAAAAATAAATAAAAAGAAAAAAACAATAAAAATAAAAAAAACGCTTGCAAATACATAATAAAAAAAGAGCTAAAGGCAAGAGATGTTGCATGCCCCACAATTCAACCGCTTGATGCACTGCATAAAAAAAAGACAAAAAAAAAACAAGCAGCCAGCGTTCAGCCCGCAGTCGCCAAGAGTCAGGAATGACAACCACAAAACAACACTAAAGTCCATACTTACATACCACAGACAAACATACATACATACAATGCAAGTAGACGTAGACGTACATTGATGCAGGATGGACAAACAAATAATAGTCGCAGCGGACAATGGCAACAATTGTAATGGCAATTGTGGCGACACAACAACGGCAAAGCAGGGCTTTCGATGGGATGTTGTCTACCAATCTGGGTGGTCAACGCTCGTGATCGTTGTAGCAGCATTCACAATGGCTATTGTCATGGCGTCGCGCATTTTTGCTGGCACTACTGCCGCTGGTGCTGCTGACCGGGCAATGGCGATGGTGTTGGTGATGGCGATGGCGATGACGATTGCCGTTATTGTGGCGTTTAATTGTTCGCGCAATGTCCGTTATGGGATTAACATTGCCGTAGCTAGGAATTGACAATTTTTTCGACCTTCCTTTTTTGTTTTTATTTTTTGCATTGCTTTGTTAAACTTTTAACGTTTAATTTTCGATGTTAGTTGCTGTACAAATGTACAGTTTCTAACCTTTATGATTTAATGTATACTTTTTGTTGATCATTAAATTACAAAATTGTTTGAAATACTGAAATTCTACATATCGCACACCATCTTCAAAAGAAGCACAACTCAAAAATCAGATCCGAAAATATAAATGCTTGAGGATGGTACAGATGCAACGCAATTAATATAAAAAAATTATAACAGTAGTTTTAAAGTTAGAGAATATAAACATGAAAAACATATTCAGCCTTATCATGAGTTTAATTTTCCCCGAACCGGTTCACTTTTCACTTTTGGTTTCCATGGTTTTACTATGGGCGGAGGACAAATTTCGGGTGAATTTTTTTTCAGGCGAAACTCAGGATAAGGCAGATTTGCTTTTATTGGAGATAAATCCTACGAATTGTAGCTCATCAGGGCAACTCTGGCTAAGATGGTAAAAAGTCTTTCGTAAGACAAATGGCAAGATAGTTCTAAAGACTTTTTTATTCCAGCACAAAAGTCTTAGAAAAAAGTCCTCTCATCCACCATTCGTAGTGAAAAGCTTTTTTTTCCAGAAAGCAGTTCGAGAAATACGGATTCGAGGCCCCGGGCCCCAACAGTAAATATTTGTTAATTTTTAGCCAAGTATTTTTAAAATTTTTGTTTCTTTTCTTAATATAATTTTCTTTTTGTTATTGTATTTTGTGGTTTTAAAAAGTAAATTTTTGTTTCATTCTATTTTTAGAAACGTATTTTATAGGTTTCTCTTTTATTTTATCTTTTTTTTAATAAAAATACTGTTTTTAATTTCACTGAATTTTCAGGAACTTAATTTTTTTCATTATTGAAAATTGTTTTCTTTTGATTTCATATTTTAATATTTTTTTAAAATTTCATTTTTAAAATTTTTTAGGAACTCATTTACCTTTTACCTTTTTATGATTTCATTTAAATTTTCTGATTTTATTGTTTTAAAAATAATGTATTTTATAATTAATTTTCTTTTATTTTTTAGATGTGATTCTTTGAGTGCAATGGAGTGCAATGGGGTATAGTCATTGCGCTGGGTATGCAGTTACAGTTGCATGGCTATACTCAATCCCGACTCTTGCGTCCTCGTTCGCGCACTCTGGGCAACGTGAGCAACCCATGTGCGAGATGCGGTAACCAATCCGAGTGGAGCCTTGGGT
The DNA here is from genome assembly GCF_001687245.7 of Rhagoletis zephyria. Classification (NCBI taxonomy): domain Eukaryota; kingdom Metazoa; phylum Arthropoda; class Insecta; order Diptera; family Tephritidae; genus Rhagoletis; species Rhagoletis zephyria. The sequence goes on along the minus strand of NW_016160001.1, from coordinate 13,358 downwards.
CACGGCAGAANAAGATCAGGTGGAGAAGGACTTGGCTTCACTTGGCGTTTCCAATTGGCGTCAGTTGGCACAGAGGAGAAACGACTGGCGTGCTTTGCTGAACTCGGCCAAAATCGCTTAGGCGGTTACAGCGCCAAAAAAGAAGAAGAAGAAGATTCTTTGAAGAGAAAAATATTTTTTTAATTATTTTGAATTTTTGAATTTTTTAAATGAATATTTGCCTTTTTTGGTGTTTGTTTGTTTTTAATAGTTTCTCATTTTAAAATTTTTATTGTTTTAAAAATAAAAGTATATAGTATTTTCTTTTTTTAATTTCACTAAATTTTTAAAAACTTATTGCTAAAAAACAAACAGAAAAAACGCTAAGACCCTCTCGTTCGCAGATCTTTGAATAAGTTTTTCGATAGACAGTTAAGAGCTTTCAAGACAGTTAGCAGAATTGACAATTGAAATTCGGTAAAAATTCTGCAATCCTTCTTTGACAGCCGTAACAAGAAGTTATTTTCGCACATACGATTGGAAGTTTTGCAATCATATTATCGTCTATTTCGCCATGGTCAGTTAACCTTACTGGCCCCCTGACGTTCAGTTCCCGGCAGTATATTCCGGGGCCCACTAGCTTCAAAGATTGTGTAATTGAACTTCCCTATGGCCGTCAATCTACCTGCGGATTTAAGAACGGTTTTCCGCGAATAGGTCAATGGCCGTAAAGTGAGGATTCTTTTTGGAGCAGCCGTCGAAGTTGAGCCCAACGCTCCCGTCATGCATGGTGTCGCGAGCCACTGAGTGAGTGTCAAGAAGTTTTACCAGGGTCAGACTTATGGGCCTGCATTCTTTTAAGAAAACTGGGTTGCTGTTGCCTGCCTTGTGTATAAAAACAACCCTCACTTCTCTCCAGAGTAGCGGATGAATTGGTCCAGTCCCCGTAACTCTTGCGTATAAGGCTGTGCATGCATGGAATCTTGGTTAGAAGTTTCCTCAGAAGTCCCTATAGGATTTATTCCTTGCCTTCCGCACTTCTCTTTCATATTATTTAAGCAAGCCCTTGTACTCCCCCCAGCAGAGTTCTTTACCAGCTACTTTGACCAATCTAAACATTTACGCTATAAGTAAATTTCGTATGCTACTAGAAAGATGGTATATATGTACGTATTTCGGTGCTTATAAGAGGCATATAAATTAGAGGCTGCCTTTCAGATAATAGTTACCATTGCCAACATAACAAACTACCAAAATTTTTGGAGGGGGCGTATGAGTAACATAAAAGTACTTAATTGCGTTCAGTGAAGTAAACAACATCTTGTACTTCAACATTTGGTATTCGCCCCTAAGACTACTGCTATGTATTTACTAATTTTTATATCTGAGAACAACGGAAGCTTTGATCACAGGAATAACGGTAAACGTGATTAGGTTAAATTTCACGCCGGCCAGAATTACACTGATTTCGAATAGAACAATCCTTAGTTTTTTTTAAATTTATTTGATCTGGTTTGCGATTTATTCAATTTGCTAATAGATTGTTTAGTTAACGTTTTGCCAATATGGAAAGATTTATGAGCAAATCTTCTTATGGGGAATCTTCGGCGCAACATTTTCGCGCATTACGGAGAAAATATTTTTTCAGCAACGAGGCCCATTTCATGCTCGGCGGTTACTTTAACAAGCAAAAATTGCCCATTCTGTGGTTGTGTACATATTTGCAAAGACTGACTGTTCGTCGCCATGAACAATGCCTTTTTAGCTTGAATTTGCAGATTTTGATCTGATTATAGTGGGTTTGCAACAAGACGGAGCCACATGACACGCAACGTGGCAGCTATAACTTTTTTGAGAAACTCCGAGAACGCGCAATTTCGGGATTCAGAAATGTGGTTTGATCACAAAGATTCTGCGCTTTAACGTCTTTGGATTTATTTTTGTGAAGCCAATCGAGAAATCGTATTTATGTGAGCAGTCCACAATTTAGGAGCAATTGAAGGACAAGATACGTCAGGATAAACCAAAGGTTTTCCACCTTAATTCTGAAATAAAAACTTCATCAGAATTTAAATATTAAGTGTGTTTTTAAACTCATTTTTCCAAGCAGAAAAAGGATAACCCTCTCGAATGAGGCGAAAGTAGTTAGTATTAAATAAATGATTAAGAGAATGATGGACTTATATTTACATTTGAGCGCCTGTTAACACTTTACAGTCTTTAATTTAGTACACTGTAGGGTTGCTAAAATGCCAAAAAAAATAAAAAACGCGGAACCACGTAAATTTAATCTACCGATCTGTATTTTAATTTTTAGTTCGCATTGCGAATGAAAAAAAAATAATGTTATCTTCTATTTAGAATATGTATTACTTCTGCATACATATATAAGAAAATTGAACTCCACAAAAACTTTGCCGATAGGTGGCGCATGAATCGAGATATTTGGGACTTTTTCCGTACTTAGGAAGCTTGTTTTAAAAATAAATTTTTACTATAAAATGAACATATCTTGGGAAAATGACTTGATCTGGAAGAACGGTTACGCTTGTCGGCGTTTTTTGTGCCATTTCAAAACTAGAGACTTTTCATATAGTGTTACCTATGCTTCAAGTTAAGCTAAAACAGTATGTCAAGCCGAGGCTCATGCTGTGCCAGAATTGCGCGCGTGAAACCAAGAACCCTATTTGATTTGGCTCGCACGAATGACAAAAATCACTAATACTTACGAGTTACTAATATTTTCAGGCGCTGGCAGCGTTTATTGTCGTGCGTGGTTTTAATCATAAAAGGAAGGGAAAAATATTTATGCGTGTCGTGTTGCAGCTACATACCTGCATACATACACACGTATCATAAATACATATTTCTACTATCAACGACCAGTGCTGCCAGAAATATTTCGAGAAAAATCTGCCAAGTGAAGATTAAATCGTTCAAAATCGCAAAAAATACAAAAATTTAGAAAACTAACTTTTTGTGAAACATATTTCTTTCTTGAAGGTTTTTAATACCCAACTTCAATTTTATTTATATCACAAAAACATTTATTAAGAACATAGACTATAACAAACAAACAAAAATTAACAAATTTTTGAATTCATTCCAAATGGGTACGATTTAACTAGATTTAACTAGGGCTTATATTCGATACCCTATATCTGCACTTTGCACAAAAATTAGATTCTGAAAAAAAGTCACCTAAGACTTAACTGTCATTGGTGATATTAATGCTGACCTTATATAACACTTGACAGTAGAATTTACTATTAAACTGAAAAGTCAGAGTTAAATCAGTGATGACCGGTAAGTGCCAGATGGGTTCTAACATCAAAAAGTAGTTTTTGTGAAAGTTGCAGATATCGGGTATTGAATATAAGCCCTCGATATATGAAAAATTAAAATATGGATGTTAAACGAAAAATTGTTAAGAAACCTTTAATATGAGCATTTAGAATATTCTTGAGGTGTTTACAAGGGTTGCCACCTTTGTAAAACTTAAATTCAATTATATTAAATGAATTATTACAATATGGATATCAATCGAAATGGTTTTGAAAAAGCTTTATTTCTAAGTTACATGTAGGAAGGTTGCCACATATTTGAAAAATCAAATGTTTCTTGAATTAAGGGAACTAGGTAATTGGAATATGTATCACAATATGGCTGTCAGGCGAAAGAAGTTTAATTATTTTGAAGAGGGTTACCACCTATTTGAAAAGTCGAATTTAATTAAATTATGCACAAGAATTTTTGTGTTGCCAAAAGTCTTTACGAATGAAAATATTTTGTTACGTTTTAATATCTTCAGTTTAAGATTTTGACAAAATTTATTGAAAATAAGTCTTGATTTTGAAGATAAATCTTCACTTCTGGCACGACTGACGGCAAACACAAATAAGGTTTTCCCCCTACAAATACCTTCACCAACAGCTACTGTCAGTTTGTGCTCGTGCGCTTACAGGATAAAATAACGTAAACATGATTTGAGTGTTTTTTTTTTGCCCACAACTTTTTTACTCCTTTTTGCGTAAGTAATAATTTTTTATGTAAGTGTTGTTGTAGTTGTTATTGCCAACCGTTGTGACATGTTTGTTGATGCATAAAATTTTTTGAAGCTGTAAAAAAAAAAATTCAAATAAAAATGAAATTATCATATCGCCTGCAGACAACCGCAAAAGATTCATTCGCTATACTCAAGCGCAGTGTTACCTATTGTGTACAGATATAAATATGTGTATGCATAAACGTACAGGAACAACCCTGTAAGTCCGAAAACACATGGGATCATTTAAAGCTTTTAGTCCAAAGCTTGATCAAATAGTAATTTACTGTTTCTTATGCCACATGTGCTTTGTTTAGTTTTCTTTGATTCGGTGTGCTTGCGTTTTTAGAGGTTTTAGGTTAGATTTGTGAGTCGCAATGGCTGAAATCTTGGCAAGTAGCTTCGCTATTCCAGGACTTTCCTAGTGGGTCGCCAATGTAAATATTTTGCTGTGGAGCACTTTTTAACGTAGCACCTCGAACAGTGTGCGTTTGGTGTGTTACAGATTAGAATATGTTTTGTTGCATCTACAAAATATGAAGTGTAAATGGTGGACTCATAAAGTTGCACTCTCATTTTAAGTTAATAAAAACTCAGTAAAAAAGATCTCAGTATGTGGCTGCCTGGTAGTGCTTGCAAGTAGGAAAGGAATCTTGTTTTTAGTTTACTTGCTTTAAAATGGATATGAATTCAATAGAATTTGCTTTGTATATATGAACGTGGGTCCTACGATAACGAGTTACTAAGTTAGAAAAAATGAAGCCTTCCTATGGAGAACAAACTCCGTGTAAGCTAGACGAGTCCGACGACCTAGACGAATACGAAGACGGATACGAGGACAAATACGAAGCCGATTACAAGGAGGAATATGAGTACGAAGACTATACGAAGGCCAACCGAAGACAGAGAAGAATTAGAAGACGAAGAAGAAAACGAAAGCGTATGTCTTGATGAATAAGAAGACGAATGCCAGGATTAAAAGAACCATGAAGATAAATACGAATGCGTACATGAAGGTAAATAAAAATACAAAGTCGTCGACGAGTGCGAAGAAGAACACGAATCGAAAACGGACACGCAGACGAATATGGAGAAGGAATACAAAGACAAAACCTATTGCGAGGACGAGTGCGAAGACAAATAGCAAGACAAGCTCGATTACAAAGACGAACACGAATACGAAGGCTTACGAAAACATTACATTTTCGTGCAACATCCTCGGATGCGAGGACGAAAACAGATACGAAGGCTCACGGAAATATTATATTTTCGTAAAAATTTTCGGTTTTTAAAGCAAATGAAGTCGTCTTTATTTTTTTAGAAATTTGGGTTATAGTTTTTGCCTGTTTTAATGTAATTAAATTATTTAAAGTTAAATAAAAAAATATACAAAATCATAGCCATTTTGTAGTTATTGATCGGTAGCGGTTGTACCTTTCTTTACTCCGTAAATTCCAAGATTGATCACGACTGAAGATGCTGTAAAAGTCTTGATCGCAATGTTCCGCCTGGGCTTGGTAACAAGAGTGGAAGTTCCATTAAGGTCGCATTAGCACCAAGTGAGTTTTGCGATTATAAATATGTAATAATACTTGTATAAAAGTATGAAACAGGAATTGCAATGGACTGGAATTCTGAAAAGTATACTCTCGCCGTAGAAGTAGAAAATTTTCGTCTAGAAAATTTCGTCTACTTGGAACGGGTCTTAGAAAGGATTGTCAGGGCCCGAATTAAAAAGAGAGATTTGATTTTTAGCAGCATATGGTGAAGTCGAAAAAGTAAAAAATTAAAGAAACCGCCAAACTAGAAGTAATATTTTTCTTGGTGACAAGTTTCAGATCTAGATGATAAAACGTTTTCTGACGTCACGAAATTCGAAAAGGCCGATTCAATATGGCAAACTTTATCCACAAAAATGTTAAGGATGCGATTTTTGGACAACATCTTTCTTATTGTATCTGCTATATTGGATCGGCCAAGTGAATTTCACGATTCTATCACCGGCGTCGAATTTAAAGACCTTAAAAATGTTTTTACCATCTTCAAGATCTAAAATTTCGCACCAAGAAATATATTACTTTTTCTTTGGCGGTCCATCTTTTATTAATTATCCGACTTTCACCATTGGCTGATAAAGATCAAAACCTTTTTTTTTAATTCTTTTATAAAATCCAGTCCAAGTATTTTACTTATTTCAGTAAAAAATGAATCTCTCGCCTTTTTTTGAATAAAATTAGTCGAAATTTTCCTACTGAGCGTCAGTGTAAAAATAAAGGCTCTTCTTTAGCTTCCATGTCAGCTTTTGATACAGGAAAACAAGCTTTGCCGTGCCTTTTTCGTTAGTCTTAAAACGTAATTTTAAGAGCCTCTTCTAACCTCATTTCCATTGATATCTTAACTTTTTCCTAAATTTTACCAGATAAGTTGAAACTTTAGATAATACACTAAGAAAAAAGTTGAGTTGGAAAAATGAAAAAAAAACAACAAATTCTAGCTGCTATTTCGGGAATCACCACATCTGCTCATCAGTCTTCCTTTTCTAGACTTCAACACGACATGTAGTAATATATATAACATAACCATGTTATAAGAAAAATGTATTAAGTGGACGTAGCTAAACTTTTTTCCCAGTGTAATATTATAAAAATCAAGATCCTTTTAAACGAATGATGACATTTATATGGGATCGCGGTCCTTAGCCCAATGCAATAATAAGCATCCAAATCGGTTCATTAAAAAGAAGTTATGCGAGACAAAATGACAACAATTTTTTCATCTTACATCCGCCTCTGGACAAAATATGTACCCGACGTTGGTAGCGGTAAGACCGGTACTTTGATGTAAGCTGGTATACAAATTTTCATGTACATAATTACGAAGTACATACTTATAAGCAAATTTGTAAAAATCTTTATTTTTTATGTGCACTTACTTATTTATTAAATTGACCAATTGCTTACTATTTGATGTCTCAAAATATAGTACGTCAACGGCGAGTAAGTGGCAATTAATCTTAAGTAGGAGTAGGACGGGCGCAATACAAAAAGTTGTTCAACATAAACACCCAAACTCACTAACAGATAAGGCTAAGTGCCAACGGCCAATGATTTTCGAAAGTAACCACTTTAATTGCACACCCCACGACGAGCAGTTGGACCCTGCTGCCTTTGCTTCCGGTGCCTTTTTTTTTTTTTGTTTTGGGTTGCAGTCGTTTGTCTGCCGATAAAATGTCGAAACGCCGCACTTACAAATGACTTAATGACTTCATAATTGAATAATGGCATGAACTGACTGCTGTGCCACTTTGACCCTGTAAATATGCCTCCAGTCACTTTCTTCCGCTCAGCGAAAATTTGTGGCACACAAATATTCATACAAATTTACTTACTTTTCGCAATTCGTGCGAATCATCATTCCTATAAAATCAGCATTAAAATTGAAATTACAGTGGTGAAAACAGCGGTGAGTGCAAAATGTTGAGCACAAAAGCAAAAACAACATAGAGCAATTGTATTCACAGCATGAAGCATTTGTTAAATGCGAATTATTACCAACATTAAAGGCGTTGTAATGCTACAAAATATACACGCACACACATAACCTATAATGGACTGTTATCGGCCAGCTGGAGGGCTGGCTAGCTAGCAAGTCATTCCGTTGGTAGTCGTATCGCCGTTGACGCCGCTAGTCTGTATGTATGTACATATGTAGTCGCGTCGAGTGGAATGGAGGCCTCTTGGGGCAAATTATTACAGTTGTCGTTGCAGAATAGCTATAATAACAACAATGTTTGCATTAAATTTTTGGTGCCGCTGCTTGACATGCTGGTGCGAATGGAGATGTGCCATTTAAAGAGTGTTAAAAGGTTGCGGACACCCATGGATTTTTGTCCTTTGTACGCTTTCGCTCCTCACTTGCCCTTTGCCTACTTGGCGCTGCTGTGCCGCTTTTGCTATTAATATAAAGCCTACGGCGCGGAGTGAAGCTAACACAAATGATTGTGACCATAAATCAGGTACCGTTGACATGCGCTCCATCAGCCGCGGGTGTGCAAACGATGGGGGTCATGAGAAGTATGTATATGTATGTATATGCCGCCCTTAAATGATGTCTACTCGCATAGCAGCTGGTGTTTTAAAGCCAAATAAATTTGTAATTCTTAGTTGTTCATTATTCTTGAGTAGTTACTCTTTAAATGCTGGATTGGTAATGAAACGAAACAGGGCCCGAACACATCATATTCCTTTTGTGTAAAATTTTCAAGGATCGAAACAAACATTCTATTCTTCAAGTATAATTTTTAATACAAACATGAAATTTCTCACTCTCAATGATCTTTTTTTTTTAATCTGCCTTCGAATAGCAGATCTATTGGAAGATCTTCTAATACAGCTTCCAAAATTGTATTTTTATTTTTTCAATAAAGCCCTGCCTGTTAGCGTTTCTTTAGAAGCGATCCTAATTTCGTCGACTGGCTCGCTATAAAGGACGAGAGACGTAGTCTGAGAACTTTCAGGATCAAGAAATGTTACCCACTTTAAATCCAATGCTTTTTTGATACTGATGACCAGGGAACGGATTTTCAGGACCTAAAAACCTATAAAAAAGGCAAAATAAAATAACGAAATAGGCTGGAAAAGGCAAAATAAAATAGCGAAAAAGGCAGGAAAAGGCGCTAGGTGTTGCAAAAAAGGCAAAACAAAATAGCGAAAAAGGCAGGAAAGGCACTAGGTATTGCAAAAAAGCAAAATAAGGCACTACAAAAGACAGAAAATACGAACAATAATAAAAAAATACATTTATTTTAGAAATGTATATATTAAAAGTAAAAAGAGAAAAACTATAAACTAGTTTCATTATATGAAAAATTTTTTCGAGTTTCTAACTCATAAAACTTTAATCTGTATAGTTGTAGTAACATTGAACCACAAGATGCATTTTGAAGTTTTCTGGCAGCATTTTCATTCGATTTTCGCGAAGAAAAGCCTTGAATGTACTAAATGTGCGCTCGACGTAAGTTCCCAATTTAAATATGGAACGTTTGAAACGTTCATATTATCAGGAATAAGGGCGTTTTTCTCGCCCTTTACAATTTTATCCACACCCTTTATTGTCTCCAAGCCTACGTTAGCTGAGAAAACGGCTTTGAATTTTTCCAGCACCAATTTGGCAAGAGGTCCCTGCGCTTCTATAAGCCGCATGGGTATGTGTATATTTTTTAATCTTAAAAATAAAATTGTAAATGCTACTATAATCGCTTTTTTAAAGGTAGAAAAGGCAAGAAAAGGCAAATATCTTAAAAAAGGCAAAAAAAGGGCTAATATCTTAAAAAAGGCAACGTCAAATGTGTATATATGGAATCAGGGAAAGCTAAATCGTGGACATTCTTAATCGAATATACTCTATCTCTTTAGCAGACAAAAAGGCAATTTCCATAAAATCTGTTCCCTGCTGATGACAATATGATAGTATTAAGCTTCCACAAATCTGCTCGCATTCCGTCCCAAAATGTGTTACAGTAGCGGTACTACTTAGCCCCGCCAAGTTCGGTTTGTCCGTCAATCGTTGTCGTCAAGCTCAACTATTGTTGAGCCTAAGAAACGGGCTCTTTCCACGGTGTCGGGTCAAAGGGAGATGGGTGTTAGTTGAGTGGGATTAAGCTGGCATGGGAAGAGGTGGTTGGTATCGTACGGGGAGTTTCCACATGTCCGACACTCATTAGATAGAGTCTGAACAGATAGCTGTTGAGACGGCTGCGTTATCCAGACCGTAACTGCGCCAGAGTACTGCGGGTATCAATTGGCAGTTGAAGCTCCGTGTCTTCTATAGGGGGTGATTGGGCTCCGATCACGGAATTCATAGGTCGGAAGTCATGGTAAGTTGTGACCGACTCCCTACTCCTTACGCTGTACGTCTTCGGGTCCAGTGGTCAATGTATGTCTGGACCGCGTCCACGTATTTGAATAGATGCGCTCTGACGTGCCTGGGCGAAGGCTTCTCCCCGATCAAGGGTCTGTTGGGGTGCTCACGTCTGTGAAAACCCCTTCGGGAAGCACTGACCCCTAATCCCTAGAATTTTCGAGTTGTTCACCATCGTAATTGGTGCCTGAACTCCTTCGTCCAGGTGGGGAAGACGGTTGCCGTTGACTTCGTTAGGGAGAGTGTAAAGCTCCTTGTAGTGAAGAAGCGAAAAAGGTCGAAGTGATAGCCATTTACTTTTGAGCAGAGGTCATCATTTCCATTCCCAGACGTCAATATGGAGCAGTCATCAGCGTATGAGATCAGGGAAGTTCTTTCTGGTGGCTGAGGGAGTTGGGAAATCTAGAAGTTAAACAGTAACGAGGCGAGGACACCACCTTATTAAACCCCATATTTAATTCTTCCTGAAGTTTGATCTCAGAAGATTACTGACGACTGTCGATCACTCACATAAATCGCCGACCACCGTTTGCGTCCCTGTGGAAGAGAGCAAGCCTCAAAGTCTTCTAGTAGCAAGGATGACAAATGGTGCCAAACGCCTTTGACAAGTCCACTGCTACTAGGACTGTTCTCCGACAAGGGCGGCTGCGTTTAGCTCACGAGTTATCTTGGCTTTTATGGCGTTAAGTGTAAGGAGTAGCTGGGCCGCAAGTGTATTCGCAACCGGGGAAAGAAGTGTTATCTTGCGATACGATTTTGCTTTGTTTCCTGGTTTCCACTACTTCAACAATGGGACCACTCTCTCCGATTCCCACACATCGGGAATGATGAGAGTGATTATTGACAAGTTGAGCACCACGGTGAGATATGCTACTCCCGCGGGCCCATAATTTTTCAGCATCAGCATGCAAATTTCGTCGGGTTAAATAGCTTTGGAAGTTTTCGCACTCCCAATGGCCACATTGACTTCAGCGCTGGTGAAGACTCCTGGAAACAAAATATCGACTAACAATAAGTCTGAAAGACGACGAGATATCAATCGTTAAGAGTACTCGTAAAAGGTACATACAGTAAGTATGTACTTTTGTATGTAAAGTAGGGGGAAGCTGTTCTATGTATACTCAGATAATACATAGAGTACGTACTAAAAATACTTGGAAGTGCAATCGCAAAATGTCCACTTTCATTACCGATTGATAAATATATATTTTATTGCTCGTAAGCTCTAAAGTGTCTGATAACTAAATTTGATTTGAGCTCTTCCGCTGGGCATCTAAATGATACGGTTAGACGAGTTAATTTCTTGTTAAAACCAAATTTAATTACACAAATAAATATACAATAAAATCACCAAGTTCCTAGAAAGTTCACATCTTATCTAATCAATCTGATAACAAAATAGTGAACGCCACTTCAGCGACCCAAAACGCATCTGTTTATAAGCGTCGTCGAATGTTATTCGCTCAACAGTCTCTCCCCAACAATTCGCAATGTTTTGTTTACGTTTTTGCTGTGCCTTCTTAGTTGCCGTGTTGACATTTTTCGCCACTTTCTGTTTAGCGAATACACTGCAGAATGTCACCGATGGACCTCTAACGAAAAATTCACTTGCCCGGTCAGTTTATGCATCTTCATTACCGCGAAGTTGTGCAGAAGCATTCGCAGCCGCTCGTAGCGCAGCACAGAGTGGCATCTATCAGTTACACCTGCCAGAATGGTTTGAACACCCGTTCTACGTGTACTGCCTAAAGGATCCTAATGGTGGCGATGCTTGGACAGTATTTCAGCGTCGCCAGGACGGATTGGTGAATTTTTATCGCACTTGGCGAGACTATCAAACTGGGTTTGGTAATTTGGATGGCAATTTCTTTATTGGCTTGGATAAGTTGCATGCCTTGACTCAAGTGGAGTTGCAAGAGTTGTGGATTGAAATGATGGATTATACGGGCACACATGTGCATGCGAATTATGAAAGTTTCGCTGTGGGCGACGAGGAGGAGAAGTATGCGCTGAATATTATAGGCAAATATTCGGGCACTGCCGGCGAGGCGCTAAAGGATTTTCATGATGGTCAAAAATTTAGTACTTTCGATGAGGATAACGATGAGTATGTGGACAACTGCGCCGAGATTTGGAAAGGAGCTTGGTGGTACAAAGACTGTTGGTGGAGGTAGGCAATGCAATGAATTTTGTAGTTTTTCTTTCATTAAAGAACATACTAAAATTTCAGTAATTTGAATGGCATGTACAACAACTCATTATTTTGGAATGGACGCTATCCAAACAATATGAAGTACACCCACATGGCTATAAGGCCGAAGAAACGGCTATAAATCACTTTATTGTGCAGCCAATGCTGAAATTAGTTGTTGAAATTAATTTCTTATTTTTGGAGTAACTAAGTTTGCTTCACTTACATATAAAGAAAGACATAAATCATTAAATTAGAATCGTTTTATATATAACCCACGAATTTGCCAGCGCCAAATATGTTTTTTTTAGTTTTCACCGTTTATGAGAAGCGAACTATCAATTTCGTCTCTGGAACCTAGATTTGATCTTTTCATTGTTGTTTTCTAAAAAATACTCCGCCAAAATTTTAGAGTCAACCTGCTTATTTGTCAGATTTCTCTGGATTATGAAAATCTCTTTGCTATAGCGAGGAATTCCACCTTCTGAGCCGAGTATCAGGAGAATAATTTAAGAAAAGACTTACATACTTCTGGCAGCAAGCCAAGGGGATGGATGGGAGAAGGAGGGAATAGCGTACGGAGAGACGGGTATCAGAGTCGGTGTGATACCCTCCACATTAAGATTGGACACCCAGACGTGCTATAAAGCCCGTTAAGGTGTTTCCCTCTTACAGGGCAATTCTGGCTAAGATAGTAAAAAGTCTTTCGTAAGACAGATGATAAGATTGTTCGAAAGACTTTTATTATTCTAGCACAAAAGTTTTTGGAAAAAAAGGTCTTTCATTCACCACTCGTGGTGAAAATCTATTTTGAGAGAAATCATTTGTATATGAAGGGGTTAGAATCAAAGGGATCTAAGTAGATCTGAAATTTTTTTGAGATAATTAAGGTTAAAGTTGATTACTTATTGTAAATTCTGGGTAAATGCATTTGAAATGATTATTGCCTAAATGAATGCAGGTTAATTAACTAGTTCAAAGAATGTTTACTCTTTGTCACCAAATAAGCACTATATTTTACTATACAAATATGGGTATAACTTATATTTTCAAAAAATGTCACTTATAAGACTAACCACTTCATGTCATTTAGCTCGCGTGACTGCAACAGGCGCAGTGGCCGAATGGGCAATGCACAGACGTGCCAATCGAGAAATCCGAGTTCGAGCCCTGGTGCAGCGCAATTTTTTTTATACCCGAGCGCACTTGTGCACAAGGGTATTA
>NW_016160000.1:58667-72586 GCF_001687245.7 Rhagoletis zephyria | reverse complement strand
TTTATGCAACTCTAGTCAAATTAGTAAAGTTGCCACAAGTTGGATATATAATGTTTGACACGTAAAATTGTGTTCGATTCCTAGCATGTATGTAACCCCGCCGCATCCCATGTGCTGAAGCTTATGGTATTTCATACAACAATAGCCTGCGTTACGCAGGAAAAATACGTATATACACTGAGGAAAAAAATGCGTTGAAAAAATGATTTTATTTTATTTGATTACTGTTAAAAATTTTCGTATTTAAATCAAGTGAAAAGTGTTCAAAATTGAAAGTTTCCATTATACATACACTACGTATAATGGAAATATTCAATTCAAATACACCCGTATTAAAATTAAGCATTTTTCACAGCACGGATGGCCGTTTGCACGTCTCGGATGCTTTTTCATATGTAGTTAAGAAAGTATATGTATACAAAGCATGCACAGCGGTGAAAACACATATGCACATACATGGTACATGTTTATCTGATTCAAACTCAACATTTGAAAAACATTTACATGTATGGCTGTAGCTGAGTGTGAAAAGACGCTTGATACAATTGGTTGCTGCCAAGAGGGTCCGGGTTCAATTACCATCAGACGGAATATAAAATAAATATCTATTTTTTTCTTCTTAATTACGTAAAAGCATTTGTGCACTTCACAACGACATATTTTATAACGTACATACTCAAATTTAAAACAAGTTGGGTTGGTGCTCTTTCATATGCGTATTTTTTTAATTTAGCACGTTTTTTGTTAATTCTAACATTTTTTCCCTCAGTGCACATATTTATGTTAAAAATAAGCATATAGTTTCATATTCAAAAAGCCATTTCTGAATTAAATTAGCCATTTCTAAATTAAATTATATCTTTGTAACTAGCATATAAAAGTTCTGAGAATATGTGTTTACCTATATGTATGTATATACTAAAAATAAGCATATATTTTCATATCAAAAAGCCTTCTTACATTAAATTATATCTTTGTAACACATAAAAGATAGTTTCATTTATTTAAAAAAAAAATGCAAAACTGTTTTGAAATATTTCGTCTGAGTACTTTTGAGAACAAGTAGAATCGAGTATTGTCTAGCGATACTTTGAGTAGCATCGAGTACCCCCTTCGATGATCTAAAATGAGTACTGGTATCGAGTACATGGTGGTATCGGACGAACATATGCGTATGAAGCTAACTCAATTTCCAATTTTTGTTCTGCGTGACATTTTTATTTGAGGTTTCGCTCATTGACATCAAATGCAAACGCACGCAAGCCTATTTCGGGTGACGCAAAAAAAACAAATTCGACGGCGTATGTACGTACCAAAACGCAAGCCGCGAATATTAAGTTAGCCTCAAGAATGATAGAATACAAGATTGCGCCAATCGAGCTGAGAGCAACTGGCCGTTGCGTCAAAATATACCAGAATGAGAGAGCAAGACGAACTCGACAAGAAAAAGAAGAAGCATCGAACAATAGGCAGTGTTGCCAAGTTTTGAATTTGAAAAAGCACCAAATTTTTATTGGTGTATTTTATGGACTTTATATGAATACATAATTTTATTGTAAGGATGTCGATTCAAATTAATAAAAATCAATGTTTCTTGCACAACGGTCGATTTCTTCTGGCATGATTGAAGCAGCATATTTCGTTGTCGCTTATGATTGTCACTGTGCCATGAATTTGTTTAAATTTTTGTAAAATTGCTTACCACACTTACGGTTGCTATAAATTTTGCTTCCATTTTTTTAAGATTTTCTAATTTGATGTCTTCAAACTAAAAACAAAAGCACCAAAACCGCACCAAACTCAAAAATGTTTGCGTTTTGAATACTTACTAAGTTTGGTGCGAAAAGCATCAAATTGGCAACAGTAAATGTAAACAAAAGTATTTTATGACGTCAGCGATTGGGTGGATGCTGTCAAATCGACGAAGAGAGGGTTAGCGGTCCGCGAATCGCGCGACCTTTATTTTCTGGATCGTGGGTTAGCCTGTCAATGGAGACTGCGCTGCTTTCGAGGCGCTGAGCTGAGTCTGAGCAGCAGCCAGTTCTTTGCGAAGATTGAGAACTTCAGTGCATGTACTCTCAACTGCAGCCACAGGTTTGTCAATAGTTGCAATAAATAGATTTTAGTTTGCCGTATCAGCGGCCAGCTCACTAATGTTCTCCATTATTCTCTCTTCTGATCTCATCATTACCGCTGTCAACTGCTCGATAATTGAATCCCTCTGCACCTCCAGCTTCTTCTCCATCCTCTCTAATGCAACTGATGCAGGTGTGAGAGGAGTTTTAGGGGGGGATTGCCGGATTTTTGCTGAGTTTTTGCGTGTTAGACTGCCTTTACACAGTTCAAGTATTCAATTCAATTCTGCTCGAATATGGAAGAGAAGGGGTGAAAAGTAAAGAGAAGAGCACACATGGGTCTGTAGCGTCAAGTTGTTTCAAGTTTCTTGCTTTGCTTTTGCTATTTTCGTTGTTACCCATTTAAAGAACCAAAGACTTGAATTCAACAGAATTGAAGCATGTAAAAGCAAACAGAAAACACAAAAGAGAATGAGCAAGAATATATAAATTTCATATTTTCTTCTAAACAAAATTTGCATTTTTATAGTAGATTCGTAATGAAATGAAATAAAATAAGATAAAATACCTTTTTAAGAAAACAAAATGTGTATACTGAGAAAAAATAAAAGAACATTCAATTGTATTATTAGGCAAAGAATTGTTAAAGAAGTAACACTGCTTCACCTAAGGCAGTCAATATGGCGGAATTAGAGCGAGAAGCTGCCGCCGATAACACCGTATTATTGCATCACGGATTGGGCCCTCAACGTTCAGCTATCTTTTTTGGTTTGAGTTTGACAGCCAGCTTCTTTGATGTGACATCATAAGCGAAACGAAAATTTAACACAACGAGCAACAAACTAACAGTTAAGTGAAAAAAATGTGATTTTTACAAATTTAGTGTTCAAGAGTTTCAATAATGATATTTGAGACAAATCGTTGATAACCAACTATTTTTCCTTTCCGTTTGCTGTGGCTTTGGCACAGAAGTTGATTAGTTCCTGCCGGCGATCAAGTCCTTTCAACCACAAAAAAAAAACATTATTTTCAAGAACTATTCACTAAAATTGTAACTAAGTTTTAATTATTTATTAATTCCGTTTTGATATTCAGCAAAAAATATGTGTGCAATAAAATTTTTAATAGAAAACACAAAATCACTTCGATGTTTTTAATATATTTTGGTCCACAGCTTTTCCAATTAGGCAACTTTAGGCGGCTTTTAATACTTTAATTTTACGTGAGTGTTCGCAATTTTGTTTATCATTTGTATGGGATTTTGCCACTTCTTCTTTGTCTGCTATTCGTACTGTTTCGTTCATGACGTCACAGCAAGGCTGAGGGCGCATCTTCTTTTCTATCATTCTTGGTACTTGAATCATGTAAATCGGGTGTTATTGACATGCTTGTTTGCTTGTTATTCGTTTTTTTACTTAATAAAGCCGGAATATACCAAATCAAGAATGATAGAATACAAGATTGCGCCAATCGAGCTAAGAGCAACTGGCCGTGACGTCAAAATATACCAGAATGAGAGAGCAAGACGAACTCGACAAGAAAAAGAAGAAGCATCGAACAAAAGGCAGTTTTGAATTTGAAAAAGCACCAAATTTTTATTGGTGTATTTTATGGACTTTATATGAATACATAATATTATTGTAAGGATGTCGATTCAAATTAATAAAAATCAATGTTTCTTGCACAACGGTCGATTTGTTCTGGCATGATTGAAGGTGCTGCACATATTTCGTTGTCGCTTATGATTGTCACTGTGCCATGATTTTGTTTAAATTTTTGTAAAATTGCTTAGCACACTTACGATTGCTAATATTTTGCTTCAATTTTTTTTAAGATTTTCTAATTTGAAGTCTTCAAACTAAAAACAAAAGCACCAAAACGCACCAAGCACAAAACTCAAAAATGTTCGCGTTTTGAATACCCACTAAATTTGGCGCGAAAAGCATATTATGACGTCGGCGATTGGGTGGATGCTGTCAAATCGATGAAGAGAGGGTTAGCAGTCCACGAATGGCGCGACCTTTATTTTCTGGATCGTGATACCAAATCAGGTGAGTAAAACTTACAACGCACAGGTTCAGTAGTTTGAAGAAATTTTTAAATTATTAACGCGGAAAAACACAAATACTTAAGAGCACCACCAAAACACGTCTAACTCTGCCAATATCTCGTTGTTCTTAGTGATAGATTTCGGGACCCACGGGACCCGCGGTACATTTCTGGAAAACGTCGGGATGAGCGGCTTCGGGACTTAAAAATTTAATTTCGGGATGGGCCGGACCGGGATTGAATATTTAGTCCCGTGCCCATCTCTATTACAAACCGTCGGTCAAAACGTTTTTTAAAGTAAAACGTTCTATACAAAGTTTAAAACGAAAATGTGTATGTTTGTTGTGACAACAGTATCAATTAACGCAGCAGCAGCAACAGTAACAGAATGAGCTATCAGGCATGTGAAAGCGATTCCATTGAGTTTTCTGTAAATAAAGTTTGCAATCAATTATAGATGTTCCAATAGTGGAAGCTGCAGCAAATTGAAAATCTTCTGTTTGGTTTATATAAACAACAATTAAAATGTTCAGAACGTTTATTTTAGCTATCGACAGCCGAACCAATGTATTTGATTCAGCAGCGTCTCACAGAAATGTGAATTCAGTTGTTGCACGTTAAATCGAGCTCTCCATTCATTACTAATGGTTGGTACGAATGGGTTATTGCGAATATTCGCATTCGCAACCGCGGAACTTCCGCATTAATTTTAACATCCGCATTCGCTTTCGCATTCGCAATAATCATCGCCACTGAAATGGAAAAAGTCGTGACAAATTTTTTTTTTCATAAAATGATGTGGGGAGTTGTAATTTGATCAAATCCATCAGAGCAATCAAAAAGTAAATTTTAATTTTTTTTAAAGTTTCGACTTTTTGCATTTCTGTGACGATGATGTTACGTTTTTTTGCATTTCAGGTAATGATATATTCGTTTCAATAATTTCAAATGGGGCTCTTTGGGAATTTATTTTTAGCAAAAATTTTAAAAACAGTAATTTTTTTTTACTTGTCGGGCAAAATTTTTTTTATAGGGATATACATCGAATCCTTGGCTAAAAACTTCTGTGGTAAAACTGTCCCTTCTTTGCTATTAAAGTCAAAGCTCCTTCAATAGGGATTTCCAGCAGAAATGATCAGCGTCTGGCTATAAAGAGAATCGATGCTCAAATAATTAAATAACTATAGGTCTGACATTTAGTAAGATAAGAATTACGTAACTATTTGAGATTCAAATTCTTATAAAAAACAGGGTGCTTTTTTAAAAAAATAACAATATCCTGATCCGATTCGCCTGGCGGTCACGACTTTAAAAACAGAATTTTGTTTAAAATTTTCATTCCTGAAAAATAATTATTTACTTCCCATATCCACCTATTTAGCTCGCTATAAGCAAAAATTTTTCAAACCAGTCGCAGAAGAAAGTATTAAAAATGATTTACATAAACTAAAATCGAAAAACGCTGATGAAGTTACAGATTACCCAAATTCTGAAACAGCCAAAGGAATGAGAATGAAGAATTCTTTTTAAACAGCTTTAGAAAAACCTGACACATCTGGTTTGGCTTGTAAGCGCTATTTAAACAACGATCTCGCCATTATGCTAGATTCTAATTGTTTCTTAAAAATACTTGAAATCCGCATTCGCATCCGCATCCGCGGATGTTAGCTGTTAGATATTCGCATCCGCATTCGCATCCGCGGATGTCTAAAATTCCACATTCGCAACATCCCTAGTAGTAACAGTAATTCAATTTTATTGTAACGTCAATTTGTCGGCACACTTGTAGTTTCCCTGCAGTGAAACCCCAAACTAGTCAGGAAAAAATCTAGTTTACAACTAGAATTTCCTGACTGAAACCGAACTAGTTCAAAAATGACCAGACTTGTACCAAGTACAAAGCGATTTATTCATGCCCTGTTTTATTTGACTTTGACAGTTTATACAATAAAGTACACAAAATATTGTAACTTTTATTTGGGTATATTGTAAACCGCTAAAGCGAGTACGTACTCGCAATTATACCATACTTGTTAAATAATGATTAATATTCACAATGATTATTAATTAAAGCATGTTTTTTGGATAACCGTTTAATGATTAAATGCCGATATTAGCGCCTTTTTAATGATTACTAATTGAATACAAATTTTTAATTAATTCGTTAATTTTAATTACATCATTATTTTGTTATTTTTGATTATTTTCAATTATTTTTGACTTTTTTTTAATCACACGATTAATATAATTATTTGATTAATTTCAATTATCAATCGACAAGCTTAAGTATAGCCAAAATTAACAATATTTAATAACTTCTTGAATTATTTATTTATTTTATTCTTATCCAAATCTCAAATTTTAAACATTATTACATTTAAAAAATTTTAAAAAGAAAGGACTGAAATGCGCAAAGTTAATGAATTTAATTTATTTTAATGAAAACTTTTATTTTTATTTTAGTTCACTCAAAAATGAACTAAAGTATTCGTTTTATTTTTAACTAAAATGTTTTCTTTTCCATATGGGCATTCCAATGGTGGCGCACGTGACAGTCATACGATTTCAATGTGATACATTTGTTTTCTTTTACTTTTTTGGGCCGTTGTATAGCACATAATTAGGTCTATATTTAACCGAAAAATGAAATCAATCGAACTGCTTGGTCCTGAAATATAAAAATTAAAAGAGAGGGTCGTTACGTGACAAAAAATGGAAGTTGAATTTTTCTTTTCTTACAAAGTCGCAAAACTCTGCGAATTGTGGGTGGCTAATTTCATGAAACTTATTTTAATATGATTTGGAGCAATTCTAGTTGTTTTTAGAGTTTTTTGAATTAATGCAAATTGTTTCAATTCTCTTTTACAACCCCAAGTGTGAAACGTGACGTGACGTGGCGTCACGTGACATAAATTTCCATCGTTATATTTTTGTTAATATTGCTTTTAAATTAATTTTCAACGCAAATAAAACATGTATTTTATGTAGAATATACTTTATATTTTGACTTCAGCGCCAATTCAGGGTCAATTTATTGGAAATCTATGATTTATTATGTTTCAACCACATACGCCAAATTCGAACCAAATCGGACCATAAATACGGTTTTGCGAAATATCTCGACCTTGGCACCACCTAGGAAGACCATTTTATGCAAATATGATTCTACTTACATAGCCAGTATATATTTTAAAAAGCAGACAAATCGGCCCGTAAATACGTTAGATATAAAACTTTTATTTTTTTTGTCGTGGTGGACCTTCCGCTGGAAACACCCATATGCAATACTCTTAAAAAAGATAAATATGTAATATTTATTGTACTTGAAAGCTTTTACTTTTAATATCATTTAATGGAAAATGCTTTTAAATTTATGTTCGAAAGTTTGAAATATTTATGTATTTATTTCTCCTTTTAATTAATACTCAAAAAATTTAACAGTAATTATTGGCAAATCTAAGGTTGCTAAATAAAAATATGAAATGTATTAAAGTGTACTTAATCAAAAGTTTTTTATTGTATATTCATGAATTCATTTTATATTTTGACTTCCAAAGTAGTGGTTTTGGTCCATAATTGGACTAGTAGTTTTCTGTCTATTTTGAACTAGTATGAGACTGGTATATTTCTGACCGAAATCTGACAATTGCCATCTCGTAGGACATCCCCATGTTAAAAATACCAGTTGATTGCATGGAAAAAAGATAGTTGGCTGACTAGTAGGGGATGCGGTTCCTACTAGCTGTGAGGTAGTTTACAACTAGTACATTTGACTGCAGGGTTTATACAAGAGCGGAAGATCGCTGGTTAAAAATTTCTGAAAGTTGCCACTACAAATTGGTTTTCGAAATGGAAACATTTAGTAGCATGAATATGGGGATTGTGAGCCACATTTTTGCATGGAAACGATGTGCCATGCCGCACTCTAATAATCCATTCCTTAGTTACAAAGTAGACCGAAATCATGCACTCGGTAAAATATGGTATATATTTGGCACTTTCGCTAATTAAAATTTTCGTGCATTCTTTTAGGCATTCACAATACCGACAGTAGAGATAAGAATAAATTTACAAAAATACATACATATGAATACCAACAGTAGATATAAATTACTCGCCTTATTCTTCTTTTTGAATAAATTTGGCATCACTGTTTTGTGTCATGACAGTTGCCTTAGCCACGCAAGTTAAAAAATACATCGATGTTTTTTCGAACGAATTAAAAATATAGAAGAAAATGGAATAATCGGAACTTCGATAAATGGTTAGGTATTAACTCACAGTACAATGTATTTATTGATTTAAATAGTTACACATCCAAGTTATATAATAAAAGTTTTTTAAAACATAAATAGGATGTCAGGTGCTTTATAAGACTCCGTGAATTATGGCCGCGTGTATTAAGACCGCGATCCAAAAATGAAATCAAGCCTCCCGGGCATAATTCATTTTGACAAGTGAAATTAGGCCGCGAAGCAAAAATTAAATTAGGCCGGGCATAGTTCATTTTGACAAGTCAATTTAGGCGTAATTTAGTTTGACTAGTGAAATTAGGCAGCGATCAAAAAATGGAATGTGAACTACATAACCGATTAAAAAAGTAATGATGTGAAAATAAAGATAATTAATCTATATTTCTGTGATGCTAACTTCTGCATCTAACTTTTACACATTTTTTCTAAATTTTTATTAAACTTAACATTGATAAAAATATGCAAAGCTCAAACGCAAAAAAATTGGTAGGTTTTGCTTAGCTTTGGTAGGGGGAAAAAATTGTCTGTGGCAACACTGTATGTGTCGTTAAATCCTCTCCTCTCATACAGGTTCTCATCGGCATGCTGGTACGCTGGAGTGACCGGTGAGTGAAAATTAAAATTACATTTTGAGCGACAATACGTTACATGTACATGTGTACATCTCTTCAGCACTGAAGTCCTACCGAGTCTCTTGGGTTTGATTCATTCTTGCAGATCCATTCTTGCAGATCCATATATAAGTTAACGCGGAGGTTAACACACATACCTGTGTGAATGTGCTGATGCCGCACTTCCGCAAACACGCGCATAACCAGTGCGGGTAATTGAAATCACATGCAAAAATAATCGAACATGCGTTAGCATAATTGAATCTATGGGAAGCGCAGCGTCAGTAGTTAATTCAGCCGGTTAAACAGTAAGTCATAGTATTAAGAAATATGTTGTGTTCATTCTATTTGGGACAGCGAGAGCAAATGGTAAATACACTTGTACAAAACTAATTATTTTCTTTTATTTTAGGAAGGACAACTTTAACTTTTTCGAGTTCACGGATGTGAGTGGAGGTGTTGAATGTGAAGGTGCTTATAAAATTTATGGCTTGTACATCCACATAAAAAAATATTTTGAAACCGTTGACTACCTTTGGGTATCCACCGGTTTATAACATGAGCTTAACTCTGCGATCCCCAACTCCAGGGGCACTCCAGGGTAAAAAAGCTCCCCTTCCTAGAAGGGGTCAAACCAAAGAAGTCAATAAAAATCAAATAGTGAACTAAATAATTAATGGATCGTCCATCCAAATAACTTAATATCCTTGAAGCCGAGATTCACCACATTCAGGGGACCCTCCGGTTTATAACAGAAGCTAATTCTGCGATTCCTTTCGGGACCCACCAGAGTATAAAAGCTCCTCTTCCCAGAAGAGGTACTTTCGAGGAAACAATAAAAAATGTGAGAACGAAAAAATTAAAGGCTCTAATAGCCGAGTGGTAAATTGCCGCTCAGGCCTGTGACCCCGAATGAACCTCAGGCTAAAGCTGTAAATTACTACGTCATATTCTGCGTGTCAGCAGCGACCGAACCAGGAATAACATGATATTAAGTAGACCTGTGACCCCGAAGACCCTAAGGTACACAAATAAATAGTATTTATTCAAAGTGAAAATTAAAACAAATTGACCTTTACAATACTGAATATCCTGGCACGATCACATGGCTGGGTGAGTCTCTGACCCTATACTCGTAGGCAGATACTCACCTCATCGAAGGCCAATAGGTTAACATATCTTGTTTTCCTGCATTAGCTGCCTGTGGTGTCTCCAGGGTACACATCAGAACACACTGGATACTGCTACTTCGATTTCTGCGGCATTTCCGGCGTACACATAAGAACACACTGGAAATTGCAATAGGTACACGATTATGTTGTGAAGTAAGTTGTGCCTTAGTAGGTTGCATTCAATCTGATTGTTGACGACTAAAAAGGATGACCCTTCCTGACCGAAACTCTTCTTTAAAGACTAATGCGCCGTGAAACGCCAACCTGGTACATGTCACCGTACACATAAGCACACGGTAAAAGTTTCACAAATCTAATCGCGGCTCCTTTCTTATCTTTTTTGCAGGAAACTCTGAAAATGTAAGAAAGGAACCGACCTCCAAATCAAATCGAGACTGATTGTTTTTTTTTTTCTAAACAAAAACTAATTGCATAAAAAGCAAATACAACCATAGCACGAGGACGAAGATCCGAAAAAAAATAATATCCGTGCAAAACAAAAAACAATATTCTTGCTGGCATTACCCGGTGACCTGATCGTATAAAACATTGTAAAAAAAAACTCAATTTATAAAGAAAACGTGCATAAATATTTGAAACAAGAGATAATGGACGCACTGACAACAAAAGTAAATGAACTATCTGGGGAATTAACGCTCTCCTCGAACAGATTAGAAAACTGGAGGGGCGTCTAACGGGAATTGAAAAAAATGGGTTAGGATTAGAAGCTCGATTAGCACGAATAGAATCTAGCAGCGCAATCCTAGATCAAAACATTACCAGGATTGACGGGAGGCTAGGCAGTGTAGAAGGAGCAAATAGTGTGGCTCAACAAGGGAGCTCAGTCGCGAACACCCGAGCGCCAATGACCGAACAGGACCTCAAGGGAATTGGCAGGCTCCCCGACTGTGTCAAAGAACTTTTGAGGGAAATCCAGCTAAATATATGTCATGGATACATAATGTCGAAGGCATCCTTTCCGATTACGAAGTGATCAAGGAAAAACCTTTGTATAGGGCTATCCTTCAGCACGCTAGGCAAAAAATCCGGGGAGGGACCGATGCGGCGTTAGTTGCATATAATGCTTTCGAGAGTGACTGGACTGAGACAAAAGAGGTCCTATCACTGCACTACGCAGACAAGAGGGACATACGGACGCTAGAACACCAGTTAAATCAGTTGGCTCAAAGAAATTCCAAACTAGATGAATTTTATGCGACAGTTAACCACCAACTGTCGTTGATCGTCAACAAGATTAAATGTGCGACTATACGCAGGAAACGGTTTCCGTCCTCATAGAAACATACCGAAATAGGGCCCTTGACGTGTTTATTAGGGGTCTCAATCCCGAATTATCACGCATGCTAATAGTCCAGAAACAAAACCTGACTTTAAGAAATACAATAGTGCATACGAACGCATTGAATTGGGTTGTTGTTCCTACGAATAACCTGTTGCAAAACCACCAGAGGCCGGTCATACCTCCTCGAGCTCGCACCAGTTATAACTGGACAAATAGAAGCGCTGGCCGAGGATACAACAGAGTGCCATACAATAAGTTCCAGTCAAACCAAGAGTCCAACACTTCGCCTCCAGGCAGACCCACGGCTCCGAAACCTGCGGAGGAAATGGAAATCGACGGCAGCATTCAGTCTAAGTACGTAAACTACATGAATCGACCTGCAAGCAACAACGCGTTTAAAAGAGGACCAGCATCATCAATTGAAAGACTTCCAAAACAGCAAAGACTCTACAATATGGAAGCAAGTAGCAGTGAGCCAGGGGAAGAAGAGGCTCAGTAGGTAAACTTTATGATGGACGGGCCACCAGCCTATTTCATATAAAGGGCGCTGCTCTGTATTCTAGCATACCCTACCTTACTTGCGTCACCAAAGACAATATTGCCCTGAAGTTCCTTGTCGACACAGGGGCGAACAAAAATTTTGTGAATCCCAAACTAGCCGCCCGCTCAACTCCGGTTGATCCACCCTTTTCAGTGCAAACTGTTGCAGGGCCTGTTCCAATAAACAAAAAAATTAGTGGACAATTTTTTCACAGTATGGGGAATGATACTGTACTAACGTTTTATGCCCTACCAGGACTGACTTCTTTNGGAAAATTTTTTCACAGTATGGGGAATGATACTGTACTAACGTTTTATGCGCTACCAGGGCTGACTTATTTTGATGGTATAACAGGCGACGATACCCTGCAAGAATTGGGGGCTGTGATAGATAGGAAAAATCATACCTTGAAAATAGATCCGGATATTAAAATTCCACTCAAGAACAAAACCGTTGGGCGTATTAATTTTTCTGAGGCATCGATCCCGGAGGCAGTGTTGCCCGCTTTGAAATCGCTACTTAAAAAATANTTCTGAGGCATCGATCCCGGAGGCAGTGTTGCCCGCTCTGAAATCTCTACTTAAAAAATATTCACATCTGTTTGAGCCTTTGAAATTAACATCAAAACGTCTGTCTGACCGAAATAAAAACTACCACAGAAGTTCCTATATACGCCAAAAGCTATCCCTACCCGGCGAATATGAGAGAAGAGGTGGACAGACAGATTTCCGAACTACTCGACGAAGGTATTATTCGTCCATCCAAAAGCCCTTACAACTCTCCAATCTGGGTGGTACCTAAAAAACCAAAGCCGTCCGGAGAAAAGCAATACANTATTCGTCCATCCAAAAGCCCTTACAATTCTCCAATTTGGGTGGTACCTAAAAAACCAAAGCCGTCGGGAGAAAAGCAATACAGGATGGTAGTGGAGTTTAAACGCCTAATGCAATCACGATACCCGATACCTATCCAATCCCTGACATCAACGCAACATCAGCCAGCCTCGGCCACGCCAAATACTTCACGACCATCGACCTAACGTCCGGGTTCCAACAAATAACAATGAAAGAGGCTGACATCCCGAAAACAGCATTTTCAGCCATGAATGGGAAGTAAGAATTTTTAAGACTTCCTTTTGGGCTGAGGAATGCCCCGGCCATATTTCAGCGCATGATAGACGACGTCTTGAAGGAATGTATTGGGAAAATATGCTACGTCTATATTGACGATATCATAGTGTTTGGTAAAGATTTAGACGAGCATATGAAAAATGTCGATATAGTATTCGATAGGCTGGCAGACGCCAACGTCAGGGTAAACATAGAAAAAAACAAAGTTAATGAGAACAGAGGTAGAGTTCCTGGGGTATATAATAACCTCCGATGGTATAAAAGCAGACCCCTTAAAGGTACAGGCCATAGAAGCTTTGTCACCTCCCCGAACGCTAAAAGAGTGGAAAAGTTTTCTTGGAATGTCATCGTATTATCGAAAATTCATCCGTGATTACGCCAGAGTGGCGATACCCTTAACCAACCTAACGCGAGGGGAAAATGCGCAGATCAAGGCCAGTCAGTCGAGAAACGTTCGCATTAAACTGGATGCGGATGCTCTTATGGCGTTTGAGGACCTAAAAAAATTGCTTGTCTGCTCAGACATTCTTGCTTTTCCTGATTTCGGGAAATCGTTCAATCTTACAACTGATGCTTCGAACTATGCCATAGGAGGGGTGTTATCCCAAGGCGAACCCGGAAGAGACCGGCCAATCGCATATATATCGCGCTCCCTTACCCGAACAGAAGAGAACTACGCCACAAATGAAAAAGAAATGCTGGCAATTGTTTGGGCCCTGGACAATTTAAGATCGTATTTGTATGGTGCAAAGATGATTAAGATTTATACTGACCACCAACCTCTC
>NW_016160000.1:30886-58624 GCF_001687245.7 Rhagoletis zephyria | reverse complement strand
TTTGAGGACCTAAAAAAATTGCTTGTCTGCTCAGACATCCTTGCTTTTCCTGATTTCGGAAAATCGTTCAATCTTACAACTGATGCTTCGAACTATGCAATAGGAGGGGTGTTATCTCAAGGCGAAACCGGAAGAGACCGGCCAATCGCATATATATCGCGCTCCCTTACCCGAACAGAAGAGAACTACGCCACAAATGAAAAGGAAATGCTGGCAATTGTTTGGGCCCTGGACAATTTAAGATCGTATTTGTATGGTGCAAAGATGATTAAGATTTATACTGACCACCAACCTCTCACTTTTGCATTGGGAAGCAGAAATTACAATGCAAAGCTGAAGAGATGGAAGGCCAGAATCGAAGAGTACAACCACGAATTGATTTACACTCCAGGTAAATCAAATGTCGTGGCCGATGCTNGGAAATGCTGGCAATTGTTTGGGCCCTGAACAGCTTAAGATCGTATTTGTATGGTGCAAAGATGATTAAGATTTATACTGACCACCAACCTCTTACTTTTGCATTGTGAAGCGGAAACTACATCGCAAAGCTGAAGAGATGGAAGGCCAGAATCGAAGAGTATAACCATGAATTGATTTACACTGCAGGTAAATCAAATGTCGTGGCCGATGCTCTGTCATGACTGCCGTGCCAAGCAAATAATTTAACCAGCGCAGAGTCAACGGGTAAGGTAGATGATGATGAAAGTGGAAGTCCGACAAGGGCTCCAGAAATTGAAAGCGATATGGCGACTGTCCATGGCGCAGAGCAAGACGCTTCGGACCTCATTCCACACGTCGAATGTCCCCTGAATGTATTTCGTAATCAAACAGTGCTCAGGGAAGGTAATGCTTTGACATGCGTAGAAAACCGACATCCTGGTTTTACTCGACACTACATCACCCTGGATAGCATCAATAAACCGACAGTAATAGAAGTACTAAAGGAGCGACTCAATCCGTCACTCATAAATGGTATTAAAATCCCAGAGAATCGTCTGCAACTCCTACAGGAGGTATATTTAGAACATTTTCTTTTATATAAAATTAGGATAACTCAACGGGTAGTTGAGGACGTGGCCAACGAAGACAGAATTTGCAAAATAGTGGAAGANGGGGTAGTTGAGGACGTGACCAACGAAGACAGAATTTACAAAATAGTGGAAGATGAACATAAGAGGGCACACAGAAACCCCAGGGGAAATAAAGAGCAAATCATGGAAAAGTACTATTTCCCTAAAATGGCAAGTCGGATAAGGAAATTCGCATCTATCTGCGAAACTTGCCTCACAAACAAGTACGATAGACATCCCGCGGTACCCCCTATAAAGGAAACGCCCATTCCTAAATACCCATGCGAAATATTGCACGTTGACATTTTCGAAATCCAAAACGAAAAATTTCTATCCTGTGTTGNCAGGGAAAATAAAGAGCAAATCCTGGAAAAGTACTATTTCCCTAAAATGGCAAGTCGGATAAGGAAATTCGCATCTATCTGCGAAACTTGCCTCTCAAACAAGTACGATAGACATCCCCCGGTACCCCCTATAAAGGAAACGCCAATTCCTAAATACCCATGCGAAATATTGCACGTTGACATTTTCGAAATCCAAAACGAAAAATTTATATCCTGTGTTGACAAATTTTCGAAGTTTGCAAAACTTTTCCACTACCAGCTTATCCACTACTTCACAACCCCTCGGGTCATAGTAACAGACAATGAGAGAGGATTTATGAGCCCTCTAGTAAGCAATTATATAAGAGATTTAGAGATTGAATTGTACCAAACTCCAGTGCAAAGAAGTGAAGTGAATGGGCAGATCGAAAGATTTCATTCAACTTTGATCGAAATCTATCGATGTCTGCGAAGGGAAATAAGCAATACGAGTCCCAAAGAATTCGCCTACATTGCAGTCGACCGCTAAAATACAACGATTCACTCTGTGACCAAAAGAAAGCTTAGTGATGTAGTCTTTAATCGAACCGAAAGAATAAACTACCAAGGACTGACAGATTTTAGAAGTAAGGTCCACAGGGAAATTAAAGATCGAATTAGAAAAAATCAAGAATCGCGAAACCTTCGACTAAATAGGAGAAGGAAAGGCATAAAAAAGTTTATGGTAGGAGACGATGTCTATGTAAGGGACAAACAGATTAAGAGTAAACAAAAACCACTCTATAAAAAGGAAAGGGNGAGCCTTAAGGTTCACAGGGAAATTAATGATCGAATTAGAAAAAATCAAGAATCGCGAACCCTACGACTAAATAGGAAAAGGAAAGGCATAAAAAAGTTTAAGTTAGGAGACGATGTCTATGTAAGGGACAAACAGATTAAGAGTAAACAAAAACCACTCTATAAAAAGGAAAGGGTTCGCAAGGACAACCGAGTAACCCTAGAGACGGACACTGGTAGGAAAATTCACAAGGTACATATAAAACTTAGGGCTCAATAATAATAATAAAAAAAAAAAAAAAATATTTTAAACACGATCAGGTGCACACCGAGGGAAAAGTTAAAAACGCCACAAGTAAACAGAAACATATGTAAAAGAGGCATTTACAGCCCACTAAAAAATAGCAGAAAATGCTATATAAAAGAGGCATCTGTAGCCCACCAAAAAACAGCAATAAATGCTAGTTACGCGTCTACAGCCCACAAACAAAAAAATTAAATTAAAAAAAAAAACAAGAAATACTATGTAAAAAAGGCTTCTATAGCACACTTCAAAATAACAGGGAATGCTAAATAAAAGAGGCATATATTATAGCAAAAAAGGCAACTCTTCTACCGCAAGACTTGATAAGCCCACAGAAATCAAAGCGGACCACAAGCTTTTGTTTTATTTGCAAAAAAATTAGCATACTTTGATTTCAGTTAAAGATTATTGCAGAACTTTTGGATTCTGTGGTCTTGTCAATACTAAATTCATAATCTTATAATAGCGGGGACGGGAAATAAAGTAATTAATTGATTAGATAGTATAACAGTATAAAAAATAATGGAAAAACATAAAAAAAAAATTTTAATAAAAAAAAACAGAATACTAATACTTAACGGATAAGCGAAACACTAACAATTAATTAAGTAAAGAATGTTTAAACAAAAGCACTAACAGGTACCGGATAAGAAAAACACATACTAACGGCTATTTAAGAGAAAATTATTTGGAAAGAACCTAGACTAATCTCAGGCAAAGCACAGTTTTTTTTTCTCACCGTCCCCGAAGTAAGNAAATCTCAGACAAAGCACAGTTTTTTTCTCACCGTCTCCGAAGTAAGGTACAAAAAATGTAAAATTCATAAAACTTGCGGTGTGGATATCTAAAAAGGCCACAATAATTAAAATTTTTTTCTTTCTCATAAAATTATCGAAAGACAGGTTACTCTTCACATCCGGCGTTTGCGGCCTCTACATATACAGCTACGACTCCCTTCTGTTGACTATTGATCATGGGCATGGCTGGATCTTGAATGGACACATTAGTCTCGTCCATTGACTTGACCTTGACTACTTTAACATAGCGTTGGAAAAACTAAGAGACAACACGGTATGAGATCGAAAACAGTGAGGACAGTTTTACAATTCCACCTGAACCAGACTGAGCTTCGTTTTGAAGAACTTCAGATGACCAAATTGAGAAAGACACGTTCTATTGATTGGATCGGTTCGGCATGGAAATGGACTGCTGGCTCTCCAGATGCTGCGGATTGGGACTATATCCTTCGAAGCCTAAACGAGGTAGTGATCAACAACAACCACCAATTTCGCGTCAATGACAAGCCCTTTAACGGAACCCGTGAAGCAATTGAGAAAGCAAATCAAATGATGGTTCACATTAATTTAACCAGCAAGAGTGTTAAAGAAGAACACCTTGAACTTCTGGACCTAAAGAACATCCTTAAAGAACAAGCATCGGAGGTGGTGCAAGCGTGCCAAATGGCAAAAACGGGCATCGTAAACACGAACCTGCTTGATCGATAGCAAATCCATAGACTTATACTCGAAGAGGAGCCCTTACCATACCAAAACTCAATCGAGGCTATAGAACACGGATCGGCATCCGTATACTCGAACGGAACACTTCTTCTGTATGTTCTTTCCATGCCAAAGGTGAAGCCGGACAGCTATCGACTCTTAATGGCACGAGCTGCTATTATAAATGGACAACACGTTGTACTGGACTATGAGAAAATGTTGATAAATCAGGACGTTGGGTATTAAAAATGATTGCCCGTCCATTGGCAATTACAATTTGCGCACCCAAATCGTTGGCTAGGCTACATGAAGACGGATGCATAGCGAGATTGTTAAAAGGCGGAAATGTGAAATGTCACTTCGAACCATCCAGCAGCATAATCATAGAAATGATGGACGAGACATCACTATTCCTAACGAACTTTTGGGGTAAAATCCAGGGAAAAAACTACGAAAACGTCCTGAATGGAACATATGTCGTTTTGCTCAACAACGAAACCATCGTAGTGGGAAACCAAACGTTTACCAGCAGGTCGACAAGGATGGTACAGGCTTTGCCACCTGCATTAACAAACGTGACGAGTAATGGCCTGAAGCTGAATTTGGACTACATCCACGAGCTTAGCGTAACAAACATCCGACACCTACGAAAATTGGGCGAAACTTTTCACTTTTCGCTGATTATCGACACCGTTGCTTTGACGATCCTTGCATCAATATGCTACGTAATTTGGAGGAAGATTACTACAACTATCTACTTTCCCAGGCTCAATCGCTCTATCAAACAAGATCAGCCAAACGCCCACTTCAAAGATCTACGTCAGGAACTACCTCATCAGCGGGACGCAGATGTTTAANTTAATCAGCAAGAGTGTTAAAGAAGAACACCTTGAAGTTCTGGACCTAAAGAACATCCTTAAAGAACAAGCATCGGAGGTGGTGCAAGCGTGCCAAATGGCAAAAACGGGCATCGTAAACACGAACCTGCTTGATCGATAGCAAATCCATAGACTTATACTCGAAGAGGAGCCCTTACCATACCAAAACTCAATCGAGGCTATAGAACACGGATCGGCATCCGTATACTCGAACGGAACACTTCTTCTGTATGTTCTTTCCATGCCAAAGGTGAAGCCGGACAGCTATCGACTCTTAATGACACGAGCTGCTATTATAAATGGACAACACGTTGTACTGGACTATGAGAAAATGTTGATAAATCAGGACGTTGGGTATTAAAAATGATTGCCCGTCCATTGGCAATTACAATTTGCGCACCCAAATCGTTGGCTAGGCTACATGAAGACGGATGCATAGCGAGATTGTTAAAAGGCGGAAATGTGAAATGTCACTTCGAACCATCCAGCAGCATAATCATAGAAATGATGGACGACAATTCACTATTCCTAACGAACTTTTGGGGTAAAATCTAGGGAAAAAACTACGAAAATGTCCTGAATGGAACATATGTCGTTTTGCTCAACAACGAAACCATCGTAGTGGGGAACTAAACGTTTACCAGCAGGTCGACAAGGGTGGTACAGGCTTTGCCACCTGCATTAACAAACGTGACGAGTAATGGCCTGAAGATGAATTTGGACTAGGTACATCCACGAGCTTAGCGTAACAAACATCCGACACCTATGAAAATTGCTTTGCATTGCTTTGACGATCCTTGCATCAATATGCTACGTAATTTGGAGGAAGATACTACAACTATCTACTTTCCCAGGCTCAATCGCTCTATCAAACAAGATCAGCCAAACGCCCACTTCAAAGATCTACGTCAGGAACTACCTCATCAGCGGGAGCGGGGGGTAGTTAATACGGGGGCTAACCCACTTACCTGTGTGAATGTGCTGACGCCGCACTTCCCCAAACACGCGCATAATCAGTGCGGGTAATTGAACTCGCATGCAAAAATAATCGAACATGCGTTAGCATAATTGAATCTATGGGAAGCGCAGCGTCAGCAGTTAGTTCAGCCGGTTAGACAGTAAGTCATAGTATTAAGAAATATGTTGTGTTCATTCTATTTGGGACAGCGAGAGTAAATGGTAAATACACTTGTACAAAACTAATTATTGTCTTTTATTTTAGGAAGGACAACTCGGGGCCAACTTTAACTTTTTCGAGTTCACGGATGTGAGCTCGATGACTTATATATATATACAGTATTGGCCAATACAATAGCACCCCTATTTCAAAGTGATATTGTTTGCCACTCATGTTTATTTATTTATTTTTAAGAATTTTCAATTAAAATACAGTTCATTCTCTCACAAAACTCACATAAACTCAAGCTTAAAACTTTTAAAAAGACCGCAAAAAAGTGCAACAAATTTTCACCCACATTTCAAACTTTTTTCTCAGAAGCGGTAGAATTTTTTTGAATACACACTTTTATACCCCATTCAATTTTAGCATTCAATTTTGTCCAATAATGTGCAAGTTTCAAGTGGCTAAAAACTACCGTTGATTTTTTAGAATTTTTTTCGCCGAGGATGTTGCGGGTTTCTGCCATATAAAAATAAATTGTGTTTAGTCCATATATGGAAGCAAATGAGACAAAAAAATTCTAAAAAATCAACGGTAATCTTTAGCGACTTGAAACTTGCACATTATTGGACAAAATTGAATGCGCTATAAAACTGTGTACTCAAAAAAACTCTAGAGCTTCTGAGAAAAAAGTTTGAAATTTAAGGGAAAGTTTGTTGCGCTTTTTTGCGGACTTTTAAAAAGTTTATATGGGTTTTGCTGGAGAATGAACTGTATTTAAATTGAAATTTCTTAAAAAGAAATAATAGATATATATAGATATGTCCAATACTGTATATATCTTACTAATATTATAAATGTGAAAGTTTGTATGTTTGGATGTTTGGGAAATCATCACGCGGAAACGACTGAACGGATTTGCATGAAATTTTGGACGCGGATAGCTTATGGGCCAGATTGGTTAATATGCTATTCTTTTAAGAGTTGCCACCTGTTAAAAAGTTTTTATTTATTTAATATGCGGGAACGACTGAACGGATTTGCATGCAANTTTTTAAGAGTTTCCACCTGTTAAAAAGTTTTAATTTATTTAATATGCGGGAACGACTGAACGGATTTGCATGCAAATTTGCACACAGATAGCTTATGACCTAGATTGGAAAATAGGCTACTTTTCTTAAGAGTTGCCACCTGTTAAAAAAGTTTCATTAAAATAATACGCGGAAACGACAAAATGGATTTGCATGAAATTTTGCCAGCAGAGAGCTTATGACCTACAGTGGAAAATAGGCGAATTTTTTGGAAAAGTTGCCACCTGTAAAAAGTTTAATTAAATTAATACGCGGAAACGACTAAACGGATTTGCATGCAATTTTGCACACAGTTAGCTTATGACCCAGGTTAGAAAGTGAAGAGTTGCCACCTGTTAGAAATGTTTAATTTAATTAATACGCGGAAATGAGTGAACTGATTTGCATGGAAGTTTTCACACAGATAGCTTATGAGCTAGGTTGANCAGGTAAGAAAGTGAAGAGTTGCCACCTGTTAGAAATGTTTAATTTAATTAATACGCGGAAATGAGTGAACTGATTTGCATGGAAGTTTTCACACAGATAGCTTATGAGCTAGGTTGAAAAATAGGCTACTTTTTTAAGAGTTACCACCTGCTAAAAAAGTTTAATTAAATTAATACGCGGAAAAGTCTGAACGGATTTGCATGAAATTTTGCAAGCAGATAGCTTATGACCTACAGTGGAAAGTAGGCTAATTTTTTTGGAGAGTTGCCACCTGTTAAAAAAGTTTTAATTAAAGTAATACGCGGAAACGACTGAACAGATTTGCATGACATTTCGCACAGAGATAGCTTATGACCTATGTTGGAAAATAGGCCACTATTTTAACAGTTATCACGTATTAGGAAAGTTTAATTAAATTAATACGCGTAAATGACTGAACTGATTTGCATGAAAGTTTGCACAAAGATAGCTTATGACCTAGACTGGAAAATAGGCTACTTTTTTAAGAATTGCCACCTGTTTGAAAGTGAAATTTTGTTTAAAGATGGTTTATGACCTGGATTGAAAAATAGGCTACTTTCTTAACCGGTTTTCCGATCAGAACGAAATTTAGTACACTTACTACGGATTTCGGAAGGATGGTCTTAGACTGAAATTAAGTCCGATAACTCAAGGCCCCTCCCATACAAATTGGAATTTTCATATTACATACATATCTCTGGAAGTATTTGTGGGAGAGAACTGAAACTTGGTATAGTGATATGTATGTGAAATCAATGATGGCATTAATCGATTGATGTTTTAGTCAGTCAGTTAATTCGATTAATTAATCTGATTACAGTTAATCATGATTAATTTTAATCTGACTAAACAGTTAAACGTAACCGCGATTAAAAAATAAATTTTTAATCGTTAACTCTTAATTTGATCAAGTAGGTTTGGTGATTAATTAAGTTATGCTGGAATTTCCTGTGCACATAAAGCAAGTTAATCCGGTATGGCTAAGTTGGGCTTCCTCATCAATCTAAGCAATTTGGTGTGCATTTTCATTAAGATATATACCAACAAACGTTTTACAAACTAGGTTTGTAAAAGTTCCCAGTTTATGTATTACTAATAAAATAATTATATTTTTTTTATATTATGTGCTTTTTATAAGCGTAAAAGACAAAATAATTACTATAGCTGGTGTTTGGTTTCAAACTCGGACAAACTAGACATGTTCATATTGACGGAGAAAAATGGACGTTTTTGGAAAAGAGGCGTTGCACCTCCCATATGCATTCATATTGCATATCTCTTCAAATGTTTGAGGTAAAGCACTCAAGCTTGGTATGGAAATACATATGTATGTATTATGTGAAACTAATACCATACTCATGGAGCAAAATGAGAGTTATTGGAAAAGGTGCTGTGGCAACTCCCATGCAAATTTATTTTTCTATGCTGCATATCTCTGGAGGTGTTTATTGCAGAGGACTGGAACTTGACACCGAGATGTGTATACAAAATTAATTCCATACTCATGGAGAAAAATTTGCGTTATTCGAAAAGGGGACATGGTTCCTCCCGTACAAATTTACTGTTTTATACTGCTTATCTCTAAAGGTGTTCAAGGTAGAGTACTGGAACTTGGTACTGGGGTATGTAAAATCAGTTCTAACTTCATGGAAGAAGATTCGGGTCATAAGAAAAAGGGGCGTGGCACTTTCAGTACAAATTTACTTTTTCTTGCCACATATCCCTGGAAGTGTTTGTGGAAGAATACTGGAACTTGGTATGGAGTTGTGAATGCAAAATGTATGAATTGCTCATGGAAAAAATTTGAGTTATTAAAAAAGGAGGCATGTCGCCTCCCATACATACTAATAACTTCTTAATACATATCTCTGGAAGGATAGAAAATCTCTCGAAGTATTTTAAATTTTTTATGGAGATTTATTTTATAAGTGCCGTACTGACAGAATAAATTTCATTAAATGGAAAAGGGAGAGCCGGGTTCGGCCTTATAATCTAAAGCTCTCTTGAGGCATTTGCTACAGTAATGAGAAGTGGTATTTTATCAAGGTCAGGTTACTAAATTTGAGTTGGAAATATTTAAGCCCACCGTGGCACCTCCAAGAAGGTTACACGTTCACGCGTCGTATACTGGAACCATTTTAAGGTAAACTTAGAGGGATTGATATCTTTCGTATGCCTAGCGCGCAGACGAGATTTTATAATTTCATAGTTTTAAACGGCCTAAATACCTTAACTCGCTTAAAAAATAACGAGCTATAACGAAATGGGCACAGAAATAAAATCTAACATCATTAAATTATTTTTCATATTTGTATAAAAGCGCGGGGTGAAACCCGCGGGTGTAAGCTAGTATTTACATATGTATGTATGTGGATGAATTGAGCTACACTTGCAGAAATATATACATACATAGATAGATACATAGATACAAACATAAATGCATTTATATACACTTAGGTCTCTTTTTATGCGGATTTTTTTTTATGCGGATTTGAATTTATGCGGTTTTTCAAACCATTATTTCGCAGTAGAAATTTTGCTTTTTTGAGAGTTTTTATTACTTTTTTCAGTGTGTACAAGACAATGCTTCTGATCAATAATTTGTCTTTGTATTCTTACATGATAATAATAATAATAGATTGGCGCTTACACACATGTTAGTGTTTGGCCGAGCTTCTCCTCCAATTTGTGGTGTGCGCCTTGATGTTGTCATACAAAGGGGAGGGACCTACAGTTTTACGCCGAGTCCGAACGGCGATTGTATTTTTACGAGAAGCTGTTTTTCATGGCAGATATACATTCCTAGGTTTGCCATTGCCTGCGACCGCTGTTAAGAAAAAACCTTTTTTTCTACATTTTTTTTTATGTATTCTTACATAATTCATGTATTTATTGTGGTATTTTTTTTTTTTGGCCAAAATACAGATAAGATATTATTTATTTCATTAATGTTCGGTTTTACATGGAATAATAAGTGTTGAAATGTAGAAATAAATAGTTTTTTTGCTCAATAATGCCTCACTGGATTTTTTATGCGGTTTTTTAGAATTTTTTGCTTGGAGTATCTCAATTTATGGTTTTTGAAAATGCTGGAACGCATCCCCTGTTTTTGTATGAAAGTAAAGAACTTTTTTATGCGGATTTTTTTTATACGGCTTTCTGAGGAACGCATGTGCCGCATAAAAAGAGACCTAAGTGTACCTTCATTTCCATACGCTTGCATATATTGGTTTAGGCGAAAATAGCTAAAAGCTACTGATTAAGTGAACTACATAATTTGGGTTTAAGATATTTTTGCATTTAATACAAGGTTTAGAACAAATCTTTAAATTCATGAATTTTTTTGAGTTAGTATCTAGGCTTAGTTATAAACCTACATTTAATCTGTGTTTAATTTTTTTCTTAGTTTTGGTGTTTGTACCTAGCGTTAGTTTTCCTTGGATATATTAGAGTTCGAATTTAATTAGAGAGGTTTAAATTTGTTTTTTTTTTTACTAGGAATAAGTATTTTGGTGAAATATAAAGAAAAAAAAACAGGAATATGAAAATCGTATATTTAATTGGTTGAAACAGAGTAGGAAAATTTCGAGATGAGGTGCTAGATTATCTTTTTTTTGGTGTGGGTGTTGCGCTTGAGCAATAGAGGGGACGTGGGGGTGTTGACAAAATGACTTTACGAGCTTGACGATGACTGACTGATAGACGTACGGACATATGTCAGGACAAGGGGGCGTTGCTAAGTAGATAGGAGTCGCAGCAACGCCCAAGGCTACATGTGGAGTACATGTAGAAGGGGAGGGACGACTCCACCTGATCGGACTGGCTCTTTTCCTCTGCTTTAGTTTAGTTTTCGCTATCCTTTCATTCTCCCGCTTTCACCTCTGTCTCTTAACCTTACAATCATTTTTACATACGTACATAGGCATGAATAAACTTTTCTTGTAGGGAAGCTAAAGGCAAGGTAGGTAGGTAAGACCCCCCTATCCGACGAGCTAGCTAGGGCCCGCACTCATACTTGCATGCTACCTCGCCTTGTCCAAGTACGCAGCTACACTACAAAATATAATAAAATTATAGTTTAAAAAACTAAAACCTCCCTATTATAATTGCCATTCGTACTGTCATCAGGTACGTAACTGGAGAATAGAAATCGCTGCATCTTTTAGGCGCATCAATATTGCATAGTTACATCCCGAGCTAATAAAATGAAGGTAAAAAAAGACAATGTTCATTGTGAGTTCGCACCGGCGGCATTGAAGATTTTACGACCTAAAATTTTGGTCCAGTGAGCCGTCGAACTCCTGAAAGAGCAGCACCACATATTTAACAAACAAATGTTTCATCTGTTAGAAGAAACCTTCATCAATAGCATCAAAAGAGGCGAACTGGAAATAAACATTTTTCTTCGATCAGCAAGGAAGAGGCGAAATAAGCTAAACAAAACCACACGGAAAAGCTGTCATCATTGAGCATTTACATCGTAACAGGTGAAATTAGTGGTTGAGCAAGCTAGGTATTTAGTGAAAGAAGTGCGAAAAAATAAAGATAATATATCACATATATGTATTACAAAGAGCCAAAAAAAAAAAATCAAGTGGAATCCGCGATTCTTCGGTCGTATTAAAAAAAAAAACGAGCGAAATACGAAGGGTGCAAGTGTACATATTCTGGTTTGCGAACAAAAAAAAGGGCTAACAATTAACTGACTAGTAAGCAATTGTAAAATTAGATTTTCTTCAAAAATTCAACTAAGTTGCTCTTTCCCATAACATTCAAAATTTTTACGTTTCCGGCGTAATTTAAATTCCAAATTAATATCTTTCGATTTAATGCATTTTTCTGGATCACAAAAAATTCTTCCGTAAATCTTCTAATACACGTTCATACGTGTACATATTTTATTAGCAGCGTACATATTTTCCGTTTTTCATAAAGAAATACATGAGCAGACAAAATAATTATAATGTCGCTTTTTTGGAGTTAACACTATTTAATTTGTCAATTTAACGAAGATTTCTTTTCGAGAGCCAAATTCTCTAACGTTGAGCAAACACATATCTGTATACACATATCGCACACAATCTTCAAAAGAGTCACAACCCCAAATTTGGAATTTTAAAAATTATGCGCTAAAAAAGTACACAGAGCTTTTATTTACCTTTCAGCAAAAGCTGGAGCAAATTTTTCTTATAATTTGTTAAAAAAAACCTAATGTAAAGTCACCCTTGCCCATATGATTAGCATGTGCTACGAAATAGTTTTTCGCATTTTCTGGCGAACGTGTTATTTTGAGTTGTGACTCTTTTGAAGACGGTGTTGCGATATGTACAGTTTGGCTGAGTTCCAAAACATCAATGTACTCTGTAGTTATGCGGTTTCAGTACCGTATCAAATCAAAGCAACCGTGTATCGCGTAAAATTTGTAAACAACTACATTGTATACCATTTGACATTAGCTATAAATTTGATTAAGATAGAAAAATTGTATCTTACCCTTCGACGGGGGCCATTGTTTACTTCGAAATGTCATCAAAGTATGAATTAGCTTAGCGATGCGCAGTTTGCTTTCTGTATACGCATCGACAACTTTTACGATACATTTTGGGACATGCAACATCGTCAAAAATTACACATTTGCGTTTAGAAACGCGTGACTTTGTATAGTTGCTTTGCAACTGACGTTTTGGAACTCAGCCTATTTTTTGCTTAGCTTCTTTGCACGAAAAACTTGTGCGCTTAACCGAAAAAAGCACTTAACAGAATTTTCTTAACTACGTCAATGAGGAAGGTATCCGAATCCCTATGACACTAAATAATGGAGGAGCACTTACCACGTAGATATTACTGCAAGCGAAATTTTTTCCGAATGGTATCTAATTACACAGTGCTACAAAAGAGCATAAAGTAGAAATACCTGGGAAGTTATATACATTTTCTGGTAAGTCTTTTCGAGTAGAACCAGAATCGAAATATGAAATTTGCCAAACACCTCCAAGATCTTGATTATCGTTAAAACCCCGTTTTTTTCGTACTTTTGCGCACTTATAAGCCTGTAACTTAGTTCATTATGAACCGAGTTTCGGGTTATTGCTGGGCTTAAAAAGACGAAACTTGGGCCTTTCGAACGATATATATGTGAATAAAGAAGCCTTAAGAGATCTGTGTGTATTTACCCAGCAAACATATTTTTTTTTTTTACTTTTTTTACCTTTTTAAATTTTGGTGACGTTTTTACGCACTATTTTATAACAAAACCATACTAGTCCCAAATTGATCGTAAACCCAAATTTTATAACGAAAAAATTCAGTGTTTATTTTTAAAAATCGGATGAAATTTTACTGAGTTATTAAACTTTTTATGAAAACAAAATTTTTGCAAAAATATTATTTTTGTCTATGCTACTCAAAAATGTTTTCTTGCCCGTTTTTTTCTTAATTCAGCATTCAGCACTTGTGCACAAGGGTTATTATATCTAATACTTTGTTCATATAACGGTTTTTTGTAACAGGCAAAACGAATCGAGATAGATATAGACAAATGTATACATAAATGATCATAGTGGAAAAAGAAATCGATTAGGCGGTGACTGTCTGTCCGTCTGTCCATCTGTACACACGATAACTCGAGTAAAAATTTAGATATCTTAACGATCTTATACTTGGTATGTGTACTTCTTTTCAGCGTAGTACGGATGGTATTGAAAATGGGAAAAATCGGACAATAACCACGCCTACCTCCCATATAACGGTAGTTTTCAGAAATACGAAAACCGCGATATTTTGGTAACTAGTGGAGCTTATTCACTCTAAATTGATATTTACAATGATTTTGAGACGAAAAATAAGAATATTATAAATTTTTGGAAAATTGGCGGAGCCCCGCCCACTTATGATTACATGTGTATATCTTAGTAACCACTCCACCAATTTCTCCCAAACTTGGCACAGTTATTGGCCTGTTATTATTGTTATTCTATTTTTTTCTCCGAAACGTTTTTTAATTGTAGCTATTTCTTGGTGAAAGTGTTCACCTTGTTCATCACTGAACTGGCCAAATTATGTGGGAAGAAGTCCAAATGCGAATGAAGGAAATTAATATTTATGGATATGTTACAACCCATTTCACCGTAAGCATTCGAAAATTCGTTAACAACCGTGACATAGTCGTCGCTTCTGTGGTTTCCAAGGAAATCACTGCCTAGCGCTACAAAACTCTGCCATGCACGTTTTTCTACAGAGCTTAGCTTACGAATTTGAGATCCTATGAAAATACCTAAAATTCATAAAAAGAGATTAAACCGATGAAAAAGTATTAGATGAGAGAATAAAAAATTAATACCTCCTTTTATTTTGGCTTCACTTAATTTTGGGAACACCTCTTTAAGATGACAAAAATCGTCGCTATTTACTCCCAGTT
This sequence comes from Rhagoletis zephyria, assembly GCF_001687245.7. Lineage (NCBI taxonomy): Eukaryota > Metazoa > Arthropoda > Insecta > Diptera > Tephritidae > Rhagoletis > Rhagoletis zephyria. The sequence goes on along the minus strand of NW_016160000.1, from coordinate 43,698 downwards.
TTTTACAAATTAGGGGTATTCTCGGAGTCTTGCACAGTGCATGGATTACGCGGATTGCACGAAAAAAAATGGTTTTCCTATGCGACAGCTTTGCAAACCGTTAAATCCATGCACCGTGCAAGGGCTTTGCAAGACTGTGAGAATACCCCTATAGTTTCATATATCCTAGCTTTAAATGCAGTGGTGGTAGGAAAATATTTTCAGCTTTAACCAATGGGAAGCTTAAAACGTTTTCCGGCCTATTTAATGCGGCTCTCAGAATGGCCATACTTTACGATCATAGAAAACGTAAAATTAAAAAAAATGTCAAGCAACAATTTTTGAGTTGTATAGCCAAAAATAATATTTTTGAAAAAAAAATTGTTTTCATAAAAAGTTTAATAACCCAGCAAACTTTCTTCCGATTTTTGAAAATAAACACTATTTTTTTCATTATTAAATTTGGTTTTACAATCAGTTTAGTACTAGTATGGTTTTCTTATAAAATAGTGCGTAAAAACCTCACCAAAATTGAAAAAAGGCGAAAAAGGTAAAAAAACAAGTAAGAAAGTCTAAGTTCGGGCGGAGCCGAACATTAAATACCCGGCGCAGGTACCGCTACATGGTAAGCCGGTGTGTATCAGTTTTGAGTAAATTAGCGTCCTTAAATTTCGAAATATTGAAGTTTCAAGCATTTCTGAAATTTGCCGTTATATGAAAAGTGGTCGTAATTTGAATCTGATTCCAATAATTTTCAACGTTTTGCTTCTATGTGGCAAGCACAATAATCATACCGAGTTTGGTACAAATAGGTAGAACGGCTACCGAGATACATATATGTGATCATAAGTGGGCGGTGCTACGCACATTTTCCAAAATTTGGTCATAAACGTATTTCTTGGTAAAGAATTGTTGCAAGCATAAATTTTGAGTAAATTAGCTTTAATATTTGTTGATTTATCGAAGAATTCGTATTTCTCCAAATTACCGTTATATGGGAGGTAGGCGTGGTTATTGTCCGATTTTAACAATTTTCGGCCATTTGGTATGCTGTAGCAAGACTAACAACTGTGCCATGTTTGGAAGAAATTAGTGCAGCGGTTACCAAGATATACACATGTATCCATAAGTGGGCGTGGCTACGCCCATTTTTCAAAAATGTGCAATATTCTTATTTTTCGTCGAAAGGTTATTGCAAATATCAATTTTGAGTGAATAATCTTCAGTAGTTACTAAAATATCGCAGTTTTCGTATTTCGGAAAATTACCGTTATATGGGAGGTAGGCGTGGTTATTGTCCGATTTTGCCCACTTTCAATACCATCCGCCCTACGCCCGAAAGAGGTGCACATACCAATTTTCGTTAAGATATCTCAATTTTTACTCGAGTTATCGTGTGCACAACCGGACGGACGGACGGACAGATAGTCACCGCTTAATCGATTTCTCTTTTCATTCTGATCATTTATGTATACATTTGTCTATATCTATCTCGATTCGTTTTACCTGTTACAAACAACCGTTATGTGAACAAAGTTATAATACCCTTGTGCACAAGTGCGCTCGGGTATAAAATTGTGTTTGCTGGGTAAATACACACAGATCTCTTAAGGTTTCTTTATTCACATATATATCGTTCGAAAGGCCCAAGTGTCCTCTTTTTAAACCCGGCAATAAACCGAGACTCGGTTCATAATGAACTCAGTTACAGGCTTGTGAGAGCGCAAAAGTACGAAAAACCGATTTTTAACGATAAATCAAGATTTTGGGGGTCTTTGGCAAATTTCATATTTCTATTGTTTTACTCGAAAAAACCTATCAGAAAATATACATAACTTCCCAGGTATTTTTTAGTGTCGCACAGTATTATCTATATCAAATAAAACACCTCATTGAGGTAAAATTTTCGAGTGACGAAAGCTGAACTAGAAACACAAAATTTATGATATCAATCTCGTGACGAAAATTATACGCATTTTGTAACTGCCTTGGAAACGTAAGGAAAACCTTTTTTTTATTGGGAACGTTGCGAAATTCCGTCTACTGCTAGAAACACAAAATAAAAAACAGAACTTTTGCAACGATTCGTTTGAATAAAAAAAAATTTTCCGTACGTTTCCAAGGCAGTTACCAAATGCGTATAATTTTCGTCACGAAATTGATATCATACATTTTGTGTTTCTAGTTCAGCTTTCGTCACTCGAGAATTTTACCTCAATGAGGTGTTTTATTTGATATAGATAATACTGTGCGACACTAAAAAATACCTGGGAAGTTATGTATATTTTCTGATAGGTTTTTTCGAGTAAAACAATAGAAATATGAAATTTGCCAAAGACCCCCAAAATCTTGATTTATCGATAAAACCCGGTTTTTCGTACTTTTGCGCTCACACAAGCCTGTAATTGAGTTCATTATGAACAGGGTCTCGGTTTATTGCCGGGTTTAAAAAGAGGACACTTGGGCCTTTTGAACGATAAATATGTGAATAAAGAAACCTTAAGAGATCTGTGTGTATTTACCCAGCAAACACATTTTTTTTTTACCTTTTTCGCCTTTTTTCAATTTTGGTGAGGTTTTTACGCACTATTTTATAAGAAAACCATACTAGTACTAAACTGATTGTAAAACCAAATTTAATAATGAAAAAAATAGTGTTTATTTTCAAAAATCGGAAGAAAGTTTGCTGGGTTATTAAACTTTTTATGAAAACAATTTTTTTTTCAAAAATATTATTTTTGGCTATACAACTCAAAAATTGTTGCTTGACATTTTTTTTAATTTTACGTTTTCTATGATCGTAAAGTATGGCCATTCTGAGAGCCGCATTAAATAGGCCGGAAAACGTTTTAAGCTTCCCATTGGTTAAAGCTGAAAATATTTTCCTACCACCACTGCATTTAAAGCTAGGATATATGAAACTATAGGGGTATTCTCACAGTCTTGCAAAGCCCTTGCACGGTGCATGGATTTAACGGTTTGCAAAGCTGTCGCATAGGAAAACCATTTTTTTTCGTGCAATCCGCGTAATCCATGCACTGTGCAAGACTCCGAGAATACCCCTAATTTGTAAAAAACTGGGAGTAAATAGCGACGATTTTTGTCATCTTAAAGAGGTGTTCCCAAAATTAAGTGAAGCCAAAATAAAAGGAGGTATTAATTTTTTATTCTCTCATCTAATACTTTTTCATCGGTTTAATCTCTTTTTATGAATTTTAGGTATTTTCATAGGATCTCAAATTCGTAAGCTAAGCTCTGTAGAAAAACGTGCATGGCAGAGTTTTGTAGCGCTAGGCAGTGATTTCCTTGGAAACCACAGAAGCGACGACTATGTCACGGTTGTTAACGAATTTTCGAATGCTTACGGTGAAATGGGTTGTAACATATCCATAAATATTAATTTCCTTCATTCGCATTTGGGCTTCTTCCCACATAATTTGGCCAGTTCAGTGATGAACAAGGTGAACACTTTCACCAAGAAATAGCTACAATTAAAAAACGTTTCGGAGAAAAAAATAGAATAACAATAATAACAGGCCAATAACTGTGCCAAGTTTGGGAGAAATTGGTGGAGTGGTTACTAAGATATACACATGTAATCATAAGTGGGCGGGGCTCCGCCAATTTTCCAAAAATTTATAATATTCTTATTTTTCGTCTCAAAATCATTGTAAATATCAATTTAGAGTGAATAAGCTCCACTAGTTACCAAAATATCGCGGTTTTCGTATTTCTGAAAACTACCGTTATATAGGAGGTAGGCGTGGTTATTGTCCGATTTTTCCCATTTTCAATACCATCCGTACTACGCTGAAAAGAAGTACACATACCAAGTATAAGATCGTTAAGATATCTAAATTTTTACTCGAGTTATCGTGTGTACAGATGGACAGACGGACAGACAGTCACCGCCTAATCGATTTCTTTTTCCACTATGATCATTTATGTATACATTTGTCTATATCTATCTCGATTCGTTTTGCCTGTTACAAAAAACCGTTATATGAACAAAGTATTAGATATAATAACCCTTGTGCACAAGTGCTGAATGCTGAATTAAGAAAAAAACGGGCAAGAAAACATTTTTGAGTAGCATAGATAAAAATAATATTTTTGCAAAAATTTTGTTTTCATAAAAAGTTTAATAACTCAGTAAAATTTCATCCGATTTTTAAAAATAAACACTGAATTTTTTCGTTATAAAATTTGGGTTTACGATCAATTTGGGACTAGTATGGTTTTGTTATAAAATAGTGCGTAAAAACGTCACCAAAATTTAAAAAGGTAAAAAAAGTAAAAAAAAAAAAATATGTTTGCTGGGTAAATACACACAGATCTCTTAAGGCTTCTTTATTCACATATATATCGTTCGAAAGGCCCAAGTTTCGTCTTTTTAAGCCCAGCAATAACCCGAAACTCGGTTCATAATGAACTAAGTTACAGGCTTATAAGTGCGCAAAAGTACGAAAAAACGGGGTTTTAACGATAATCAAGATCTTGGAGGTGTTTGGCAAATTTCATATTTCGATTCTGGTTCTACTCGAAAAGACTTACCAGAAAATGTATATAACTTCCCAGGTATTTCTACTTTATGCTCTTTTGTAGCACTGTGTAATTAGATACCATTCGGAAAAAATTTCGCTTGCAGTAATATCTACGTGGTAAGTGCTCCTCCATTATTTAGTGTCATAGGGATTCGGATACCTTCCTCATTGACGTAGTTAAGAAAATTCGGTTAAGTGCTTTTTTCGGTTAAGCGCACAAGTTTTTCGTGCAAAGAAGCTAAGCAAAAAATAGGCTGAGTTCCAAAACGTCAGTTGCAAAGCAACTATACAAAGTCACGCGTTTCTAAACGCAAATGTGTAATTTTTGACGATGTTGCATGTCCCAAAATGTATCGTAAAAGTTGTCGATGCGTATACAGAAAGCAAACTGCGCATCGCTAAGCTAATTCATACTTTGAAGACATTTCGAAGTAAATAATGGCCCCCGTCGAAGGGTAAGATACAATTTTTCTATCTTAATCAAATTTATAGCTAATGTCAAATGGTATACAATGTAGTTGTTTACAAATTTTACGCGATACACGGTTGCTTTGATTTGATACGGTACTGAAACCGCATAACTACAGAGTACATTGATGTTTTGGAACTCAGCCAAACTGTACATATCGCAACACCGTCTTCAAAAGAGTCACAACTCAAAATAACACGTTCGCCAGAAAATGCGAAAAACTATTTCGTAGCACATGCTAATCATATGGGCAAGGGTGACTTTACATTAGGTTTTTTTTAACAAATTATAAGAAAAATTTGCTCCAGCTTTTGCTGAAAGGTAAATAAAAGCTCTGTGTACTTTTTTAGCGCATAATTTTTAAAATTCCAAATTTGGGGTTGTGACTCTTTTGAAGATTGTGTGCGATATGTGTATACAGATATGTGTTTGCTCAACGTTAGAGAATTTGGCTCTCGAAAAGAAATCTTCGTTAAATTGACAAATTAAATAGTGTTAACTCCAAAAAAGCGACTTTATAATTATTTTGTCTGCTCATGTATTTCTTTATGAAAAACGGAAAATATGTATGCTGCTAATAAAATATGTACACGTATGAACGTGTATTAGAAGATTTACAGAAGAATTTTTTGTGATCCAGAAAAATGCATTAAATCGAAAGATATTAATTTAGAATTTAAATTACGCCGGAAACGTAAAAATTTTGAATGTTATGGGAAAGAGCAACTTAGTTGAATTTTTGAAGAAAATCTAATTTTACAATTGCTTACTAGTCAGTTAATTGTTAGCCCTTCTTTTTGTTCGCAAACCAGAATATGTACACTTGCACACTTCTTATTTCGCTCGTTTTTTTTTTTAATACGACCGAAGAATCGCGGATTAAACTTTTAATTAATATCGCTATTGAATAAAAGACGAGCTCCACTTGATTTTTTTTGGCTCTTTGTAATACATATATGTGATATAATTGGGGTGTTCACAGTTCGTTCCAAATTGTGTCTGAAAATGTAGACGTCTACATTTTGAGACGTCTTTAGCATCAAACTGTGAGCACCCCTTTCTAGCAGTCGTCGCAAAATCGTCTCAAAACTTTGCTGGTGTTGCCAGACATTTCCTCTTTGCGTGCATTTTTTATATATCGCCTTTCGATTTTGTTTCTGAAAAATTGTAATTATTTAACTTAATTACCAATTCCTAATATTTGTTATTTCTTTTCCTTGATTTGTTTCTTTTCATCAGAAATTGCGCTCAAATTAAATGCAAATACAAAAAACGTGCCCAATAAAAAAAAAAAAATGTGATTAGTATTGCCATAATGCAACCCTGCTGCGAGGTTGCAAAATGTAGACGCGTAAAAAACATACCTTTGAGTGTGACAAAATGTAGACGGCGTCGTTTTCCAATTTTGTATGGGAAACAACAACACCACAGATTTTACGGTTAGAAAACGTCTTAAACTGTAGACATCTACATTTTCAGACACTATTTGGAACGAACTGTGAACACCCCAATTATCTTTATTTTTTCGCATTTCTTTCACTAAATACCTAGCTTGCTCAACCACTAATTTCACAAGCACCTGTTACGATGTAAATGCTCAATGATGAACAGCTGACAGCTTTCCCGTGTGGTTTTGTTTAGCTTATTTCGCCTCTTCCTTGCTGATCGAATAAACCGAGACTCGGTTCATAATGAACTCAGTTACAGGCTTGTGAGAGCGCAAAAGTACGAAAAAACGGTTTTTAACGATAAATCAAGATTTTGTGGGTGTTTGGCAAATTTTATATTTCCATTGTTTTACTCGAAAAAACCTATCAGAAAATATACATAACTTCCCAGGTATTTTTTAGTGTCGCACAGTATTATATATATCAAATAAAACACCTCATTGAGGTAAAATTTTCGATTGACGAAAGCTGAACTAGAAACACAAAATTTATGATATCAATTTCGTGACGAAAATTATACGCATTTTGTAACTGCCTAGGAAACGTACGGAAATTTTTTTTTATTCATACGAATCGTTGCAAAAGTTCTGTTTTTTATTTTGTGTTTCTAGCAGTAGACTTATTTCGCAACGTTCCGACTAAAAAAAAGGTTTTCCGTACGTTTCCTAGGCAGTTACAAAATGCGTATAATTTTCGTCACGAAATTGATATCATAAATTTTGTGTTTCTAATTCAGCTTTCGTCACTCGAAAATTTTACCTCAAACAGGTGTTTTATTTGATATCAATTATTTTGGGGTAGCAAATTTAAAATCGACGAAAATACAAATAATAATCTAAATGTTTAATTTTTCTCAAATAAATTCCTAAAAATATTATCTAAATCTCAATTATGTATTCAAATCGATGTGTATATTGAAATATATAATTTTTCGAATACGGAATAAAGCGAAAAAGAATATATCCTTTGTATTCGAAAAAATTTAAAAAAAAAAATTATGAGAAATGATATAAACTTATCAATTTGGTACTAACTTTGGATACAATAAATAACTGTATTCGACTGATTGCCTCGTAGTTTAATTTTTTTTAAGATTTCTACCGGGTGTGGGGCGCAAACATTTGCTTTTTTAAGAAGTTTTACTTCTATCACGTGTACGATGTTGCACTGGTGCTATTAAACTATTGCTTTTTATACCCGAGCGCACTTGTGCACAAGGGTATTATAATTTTGTTCACATATTATACCCGAGCGCACTTGTGCACAAGGGTATATTAATTTTGTTCACACAACGGTTGTTTGTAACAGCCAAAACGAATCGAGATAGATATAGACAAATGTATACATAAATGATCAGGATGAAAAAAGAAATCGATTAAGCCATGTCTGTCTGTCCGTCCGTCTGTCCGTCTGTCCGTNGCTTCTCATATAACGGTAAATTTCAGAAATGCTTGAAACTTCAATATTTCGAAATTGAAGGACGCTAATTTACTCAAAATTGATACACACCTGCTTAGCATGTAGCGGTAGCTTTCGGAAGGGTGAAAAAACATATATTTAATACTTTCGCCGGGTATTTAATGTTCGGCTCCGCCCGAACTTAGACTTTCTTACTTGTTTTCAAGTAGTTTTGCTCAGTGGCAATTTATACATTTTATGTAAGTAGTAGCGGCACATTGGGTGAACTAAATGCATTCATACATACATATTTACGTACAACTGTAGGTAATATTTTATGCGTCTTCCCAGGTAGGTTAAGTGCGGGTGATAAACCCATGTAGCATAGTTAAATACTGTGTACATACCTACAATTAAAATGGTGAAAAATATTACAATTTCGGCATGTGACAGGGATAAAACTTTAAAATACACACAAATTGTGGTTTCCAAGACATGTACGAAGTGTTTAGCACAGCCGCATCCTTCAACATGTCAATTCGCGGGAAATTCCCCGATTCGCAGGGAATTTCGGTTTAAGTGGCAATCGGGAAATTAGCCCTTTTTAGGGAACTTGGTATGTTATTTTTATATCTTAAATTAACCAAATTAGACGGATATGTTAATTTTTAACCATTTGACCCTTTTTGGAGCGGCATTTTTTCAATTTGAATTGCCATATCTCCACAACAATAGTTTTCCCAGATATAAGCTATACACCAGATGAAAGCTAAGGTTCTGAGCTAGACTTGTGAAAACTTAGAATAAAATCGACTGACCAGTTTTTGAGAAAATGCCCGAAATGTATATTTTCAGCAGCCCGATTTTTAGTTTTCAGGCGATAACGTTATGACATATTTATATTTTAGCGTTAGATAGCTTGTTTGAAGGCCCTTCTACTGATATCCACATCAATGACATGGACTTAGTAGTGCGGCCTCAGTGGTAGATTAAAAATGGCCTATTTTCGAATTTCAGGCAGCAACCACGCCCACAAAGGCATACGAATCAAAACATCCTGGAACAAAACCTACTTAGTTTTTTTTTGTATTTCAATTCCTGAAAGCTTGAAAGAAATTAAATGAAGGTACGTACAGACGCTACATACCTATACATACATACCAAAGCATCTCGTAGTGGAGACACGAATCAAAACACATTTAGCTCTATATCTTTCCAACTATTAGCCGGAACTAATTATATATAAGGTAGGAATAGGCGGCAGAACAGCTCGCGCGCGGCAAAGTTTAAATTGGTTCGGAACTACAGAACGAACTAGATCCTATTTGTCGAATTTAGAACTATTTCGGAACTATCGAGTAAGGGATGCAGCGGGGCGCTTGTTTACTTTACATACATATGTGTTCGTCGGCTTTTTCGTTCAAATACGCTTCTATTCTGCGCTTCGCAGATGCTTTTTCATAGCTTGGTAATACAAAACTAAAATTTGTGTTAACATTTCAACATCTTGGGACCGTCTGGAATCTAAGAAATAACAGCGGGCACCTCTGCAAACTCAGCTACAGCTAGAGGTATGTAAACGTACATTTCTTACAATCATTCAAACAAATTTAATTTCAAATTGATTTCTTCCAAATTCACATTTCTTCCAAAATGACTTAAAATCGCGCACACGGAAGAACGAAAAAGATTGGTACTTTTTACTTTCATCTGTCGATTTTAGAACTGGTTCGGAACTTTTAGGACTAGTTCGGAACTATCGAAAAAGGGATGCAGGGGGGACAATTGACACTTCCTAGGACATCGCCATGTTAAATTCGCCAGTTGCTTGCATGCAAAAGAGATTTATCGCGAACCAGTACTGGGTCTAAATGTACTAGAAGCGCATCAGTTCAGAACTAGAGATTTTCCCCACAGGTAGGCCTAGCATCAAACTCAAAAATTTTCGCGTTCTAAATACCAACTAAATTTGGTGCGAAAAGCATTAAGTTGGCAACAGTGAATGTAAACAAAAGTATTGTATTATGTCAGCGATTGGGTAGATGCTGTCAAACCGACGAAGAGAGGGTTAGCGGTCCGCGAATGGCGCGACCTTTATTTTCTGGATCGTGGCTCATTCGGTAGAAAACCGTCATATAAAAAGGTTGTTTTGCGCATGATTGTCCTTTTTTTCCAAGCAAATTTCTAACGAAAAATTATCTGCGCAAGAACAACCCCTACCTTTGAAAATTTGCGACCAACTGAACGCTGACAATGCAAAAGTGAATTACAAAACAGCTAATATGCGCGCAAGCAAGTCGGTACTCACCACCAGTGTTGCCATTTCTGTTTCTGCCGTCCCGCCAGATTAATAAACAAAAATCGCTAGAATCCTAACTCATTTAAATTCTGTAAACTCTTAAAAAAAGGTTTATTTTATAATTTAGCAGTTAAACTTTATTTGATAAAATCAGAGATCATATGTTTATAAAAAACCATCAGTTTTTTAACAAAAAACAAAATTTGAACTTCGTTATATGGTTTTATAGCCAGTGTTGGGATTTTGTGGCATTAAATAAAGTATAAAAATTGGTCATAAGAATGTCGTCTTCGTTTCCGTGACTGTGGAGCTCGTTGGAGTTTGTAAAATGTAGTCAATGCAAAACTTATTTGCATTTTTATGTCCATATCTTCAATAAAAAAAAAAAAAAAAAAAAAAAAGCATTTGCACAAGTGCTGTCAAATTAAATACACACCTTTGATTCTATCAAAATGTATATACATACACTTCACTTTGCATCGTTAAAAATTAAAATCTTCAAATCATCAAAAATATAAAGATATGCATACATGTAGCTTTTTCATGTTAGCTGAGCCGAAGATACCTAAAAATATTCGACAACTATATAATACTATTAGAATACCTTTCCCGCCATGTTCAGTGCTTATTTAGTGAATTTTATTCTGGATACGAAAGTCATTCTATACACATAAGTATGTATGATGTTTTGATTTGTCCCAAGTTTTGGTGCTTTTAGGAAAGTTGGCAGCCATTGGGGTAAGGTATCGTTTGAAAGGTATTGGCCAATATAATAACACTAAATATGTTGGGTGTACCCACATGCCCCCTTAAACCGGCAAAAGCAAACACGTTTTTTGTTTCGCAACACTTTAGCCTAATTTTTAAGAATCCGGTTAATCGTTTATGAAGCTTGAATACATTTTCTGAACACACTCTGCAAGACCTTTCCAACGATATCTCAAACATGTCGTTTGGACGTCTGGATAAAAACTTCCAAATCTCGTGTATATATAAGCGAGTCATTTCAGCATGCTACTGTGGCTGCTTTCGTCACTCGCGCGCACTGCCGTGCGCTGTGATAACTATGTACATAAAATGACAGCCGTTTTCGTGGTTCTGCGAGATGAGAAAAATAAATAATAGCTTGTAAAATTAGGGTAAGTGTAGAGCCAGTGCAGGTAAACGTAATACTTTCTTTGATAATTCATAATACAGTATATTTTGCTTAGCTGTCCATCCTTCTTTGCACGAAAAACTTATGCGCTTAACCGAAAAAAGCACTTAAGCGAATTTTTTCACTACTTCATTTATGAAGGTATCCGAGTTCCTGTGAAACCAAATAATAAAATACTTACGACGTGGAAATTACTGCAAGCGAATTTTTTTACGAATAGTATCTAATTATGTATGTAACTACATAAAGTGACAGCCGTTTTCGTGGTTCTGCGAGATGAGAAAAATAAATAATAGCTTGTAAAATTAGGGTAAGTGTAGAGCCAGTACAGGTAAACGTAAACTTTCTTTGATAATTGATAGCAGTTGCCCATTTTTTAAGGCAAATATCGCTGATGTGCAGGTATGTTGAATGCATCTATCGGAGCAGTTCCCTTATAAACGTTAAAAATAATGCCGCTGATGCGCATTTTGGGGTAGGTATCTTAAATGTGCACTTAAGCATAAAGGCAGCAAAGCAAAATATACTGTATTGGCAAATTTGTAAGGGAGGTATAGCTAATGTGCAGGTATGTTGAATGCATCTATCAGAGCATTTTCCTTATAAATGTTAAAAATAATGCCGCTGATGCGCATTTTAGGGTAGGTATCCTAATAGGGAAGACAGACAACAAGGATTATCTGCATAAAGAGGCGTTAGTTGCATTAACGTGCATTTGCCTATTCTAAATGCAGATTTAATGCATGAAAATTTCGTGAATTTTAACTGCATTTTCGAATTTCAGTATGGCAATGCTGCCGAATTTGACAGCTGTTTACTATTGTGAATGGCAGAAGTTGAGTTTGCTACTGACAAAAGAAAATCGATACATACACAATAATTAGTGATACATACTGGAAAACAACGAAAAATAAGCAAAGGTCATTATTTTTATTTATTTAACGTAAAATTTAAACAAATACCAAATTCCAAACGTGTATTTCTCAATTTCAGATGTCAGCAACAAAAAAGCGTGTTGTATGGAGCGAGCAGGATGGCCAAATCCTGATTGAGCTGTGGGCAGAACGTGCTGCTGATTTGCGTCGAGCCAAACGAAATGGGCATATTTATGCTGATATTTCTGTGCAAATGGCCGGGAAATTCAGCGCGCAGGACGTGCATACGAAGGTGCGCAATTTGACCCAAAAATATAGGTAAGTTCTTCTATCAGGGAATGTTTAGTTATTTGCCCACTGTTTTTGGGTTAGTGGGCGGAGGAGCTGGTGTGGTTCTTAATATCCCACCCATTAGAAACAGCACAGTTTACACTTTGTAAAAAGTCAAATCTGACCCCTCAAAACTTTCCACAGGCCCCTGGGGAACTCATTGAAAATGGCCTAAAATTAGTATCTTGACTCCGGGAATGTAAACTGGGTAAAAAGCATTTTTGTGCGGAACACCTTTCCGTGCTTAGAAACCTCATCAGTCCAACTCGGGCTACGCTGACCACAGTATTTTTGCATATAACTTACTTCGAAAT
>NW_016160000.1:2486-28560 GCF_001687245.7 Rhagoletis zephyria | reverse complement strand
AAGCTCACATATAAAATTGGAAATAAATGTAAAATCCTACTTTTATAAGTGTCGCATAATGTTTAGGATAAAAAATTTAAATATAAAAATAAACGCACGAAAGCATAAAACTTGGACAATTAAAAACAAGAAAATTGCTAAAACTATTTTATAAACAACTTGTTTTATTTTATTGACAAAATATATATATTCCAGGTAATGTAAGTAAAACAAAACTATAATCGAAATAAAAGCCTAGGGCATCAGTGCTGACAAGATACATGCAAAACTAAGGGTTAATTCGTTTGTTTATACTTTTTGACATAATAGTACCTTAAAAGAGAGCCGCACTGAATTGTCAATCACACCTTGTTTAATGCACCTTGGTGCCAACATATTTTATTGTTGCTTATTATTGCTCGCAGACAGGCATGTGAGAGTGAGTAGGACATTAAAAACTAGAGATTCGAATATATGGACACCAAAATACAATTTATTTTATTTATTTATTTATAAAATTGGCTTAAAGAGTAAATCTTACAAGCTAATTGTAAAATAAAGCAATGGCATCGAGGCCTTACGCTTAATATGTGTGTATAGATTTACAGTACTTTTATATGTTAAATTCTATGGTATAGGTTGGTAATTTTAAGGAATATAGTGATTACGGATATTGAATCGGAAGTTGGGGAAGATAGGTGGCTCATTGGGTTTGTGTTGCTGACGACTTGTCTTCTGCGGGCGGAGTATATTGGGCAATGGAGGAGGATATGTGGTATGGTGATTTTTATGTCCGAGTTCCACGGGCATGTAGTTGGATTAGTGTTGGTCATGAGATGTCCGTGTGTAGACTTTGTATGTACAAGTCGAAGTCGTCCGAATTTTATGACGTCCAATCGAGTATTTTATTTTTTGTAATAAGGTCTGTTATATGGGTTTTTGTATGGTTTACTTGTTGGTACCATGCATTAGTTGAGCTCCATTCATGGTGGTGTTTGCTGTAGAAATGTTTTTTAATATGTTTTTTAATGTCAGTTAAGTTGAAGTTTTCTGTAGTTAGTACTGGTGCTTGATGTGCTTGTTTAGCGGTATAGTCGGCGTATTCATTTCCGGTTATGTTGGCGTGTCCCGGCACCCAAATTAGTATTATTTTAGGGTATTTTGCTGTCATGATATTTCTAATAGTGGTTGAGTAATGGTCGTCATTTTTTTTTATGTTTGCTATAGCGTTTATAGCCGAAAGGGAATCAGAGCATATTGCAAAATTTTTGTTTTTGCTCTTTATTATGTTTATTGCTTCGAATATGGCTATAATTTCGGCGGAGCTATAGCAGGGAAGGTTTGAAATTTTTAAAACTTCATTTTGTAAGGTTATACTGTATGTTACATTGTTGTCGACTTTAGATCCATCTGTGTAGATAAAGGTGTAGTTTTGGTATTTCTCTTTAATTTCCTAAAACTTTGTTTGATATTGAATTGGGTTCGTGTGGTTTTTTTTAAGTTATTTAATGTAGTATTTATTGCTTTAGGGTTTAGTGTCCAGGCAGGTGAGTTTTGGATGATATGTTTTGGATGTTTTAAAGGTNTCGGCGGAGCTATAGCAGGGAAGGTTTGAAATTTTTAAAACTTCATTTTGTAAGGTTATACTGTATGTTACATTGTTGTCGACTTTAGATCAGTGCCCGCCAAAAGAGAAAAGTCTTAAAATGAGAATGTATTAGTTATGAAACAAAAAATGAGAATGTGTTGGTAGTAATGCGCGGAAAAAAAATCTGTGTTGTATTACTTTTTATAAAAACTTTGGTATGTTTTTTTGCCGTTTTTTCATTGTGCGCTATTTTTTAGATCTAAACAACATAGAAACATATAATGAAAGTTAACGGCCCTAAGAAAGGAAAAAGTTGGTAAAATTTGTTATGTATTGTACAAAATTATTATTATTTTTTTATAATTAAAGTGTGGATTTCTGAGCAAAAAAGATAACGTGCTTCGAGCACTCTGAATATTAAAAGAAAATTTCGTTGATTTCAGGTAGAAATAAAATAAAAATATATATATCTAATATATATTTATTTTAAAATTAGGTAAAACTTGACATTTAAGAACAATTTAAAATAACGATTAAACCAAAAGATAAATAACAAAACATATTGTATGTTTTAATTGAGGACTAGTCTGGTATTAAAAAAAACTACATAATTCACAAAGTTATTTTAATATGAACCTATTTCTAGGGGTGTATGTACGAAAAATTTTGTTATAAAATTTTTGAATGAATTCATTCATTCTGCTCAGTGTACCTACTTTATTCAACAATAATGCGTCATGAACCTGCTTCGCCTATTGTTTGCATGCAAGAATGATAGAATACAAGATTGCGCCGATTGCAGCAGAATTCGTGAGAGTAATTTTAGCGTGACGTCATCGTAGAGTTGACAACTGAGAGCGGCGAGAATGAGGGTGACTAGTGATGTGCTGAATTGTCCCCAATACTCGGTACCCAATACTTAAAAAAGATTTCGGTACCCTATACTTCCTTTTCGGTATCCGATACCGATTATTTACATTAAACCCTCGCCATTATATGCATTTCAGGTTTAGAAAAAACTTTCATTACTAATTTATATGATATCGGCTAAAACACTTGAACTTATCGCCACAGAAAAATATTATTTTATCAGTTTTAACCTTAGTCGATCCAAGGTTCAAGAAAAATAGAAGATGAAAAAGCCTTTCAGGGGAGAGATTCTGTAGCCAGTTAGCGACAAGTTTCGGATCGATATCGCACTTGTTGACTTACAAATATTTGATATCAAACGTCGACAAAACCGATACCGATTCGAAAATTGTCGTTAACTGGTTACAGAATCTGTCCCAGGCCTACAAAAAGATATCGTCCGATTCATCTGGAACAAAAATGCTTCAAACAAGTAAGGGTTTCTCTGTATTATGGCATCTATTGGCTCTTACATTCGGGTTTTGTTAGGCGTTTTTTGCATCTTTTTGGCCTATGTGCGCTTTTATTCGAAACCTAAATGTTTCGGTACCGAGTATCGAGAGTATTGGGTACTTAAAAGTATTGACTCAGCACATCACCACTGCTGTCTTCTCTACTATGACGTCACCAAAACAGCTGATTCTGTCAAAATCACTGAGAGCCGAGTAGCGGTATCGTCATCGGCGCCACCTCTGTATTCTCTCCACCGTGGTTTGCATGCAACTAAATAAAATTTGTTGCTCTTCTACTCTTTCTGTTGACGTTCGGATCAGTGTTGCCAGAACTTTTTGGACGAACCGACTAAATTGGCAAAAACCGGTAAAACCGGCTAAAATGTTTCAACTAAATTTCACATGTTTTATTTAAATAAATCATGAGTAAAAGGATTATTTCTTGGAGAGAAGTTACGAATTCGAGCCGGAAAATATTTTGCCAGCAAGAATTTGCAATTAGGAAAAACATATGATTGTGGCACATGGTTGGAGTTTTTTTCGACGATAATTTGAATTCTTTAACTTTAAAAATTTACAAACTGGAGCTATTTTAAAATGAAAAATTTAAGTTAATACTTGTTTAATTAATTAATTTAGTTAATTCCAATGATTTGAAAGGTACTCGCCAAAAAAAACTGTATTCTTAATCGCAATGCAATCTCAACCAGAGTCGATATAGTAAACCCGACAAAGAAATTGAAGCGTATGTTGAACAAAGTCGGGCTGACAAGATATATACACGTAGATCCTGTTTTTTGACCCTCTGAAAGAATTTTAAAAATTCTATACAAATTTCTTTTGTTTGAAATACAACCGTGGACACTAGCTGGCAAAAAAGCTTGCAAATTTGCGTTCGTACAGAAAATTGCAAGTTTCTCTACATGAGAGAGAATTCGGGAGCATTTTTTCTTACTATCTGATATTTTGAGTGATAATTCTCGCTGGATTTTCGACGAACAAACCTATTGTCTTCCCTACAAGGCCTTTTCAGACTGACCGATTCTCAATACACTCAAATAGAAACCAATACACATAAAAAACGCTGTAAAAATTTCCCTTCAATTTTAAGGCAGTAAAACAACGACCTTTAGTTAACATCAACCGGGGCCATATGTTGACAAGGGATGCAAAATCACAGTTAGAACTGGTCAGATTTTTCAGAAATCCCTTCAATTCTGATGTAAAATATGATGCCAAAAGACTGCAGATTTCCCATTTAGATGACCGGTCATATGACCGGCAGCTGTCTCGTAGGATTCCCAGAGAGTTTTGCTTTGCATAGAAATTTGTACTCTTTTATTTTCATTTTGACTCACTTCAGTTCCTTTAATTCAAGTTGGCATTCGGTTTTTGGAAAATAAATAAGTTCTCAGCAAAAAAGTTTGTTTAAAAAAATACATATGTGTACATAGTGCTTGAAAATATAAATTTTTCCCTTACGTTAAACCTTTGGGAGTGGGCAAAAATGATGTTTTGTAATTTAGGCAGAATCGAATATGCGCTATCTGGGAAGACAATATCTACATGTAATATTTATTCGGTTTGTTGGCACTATATCCAGACACAAACGCATCTTAAGTGTCTTAACAGTGATACAATTTCTTATTCTCTAAGTTTGCGAATAAAACTCCAATATATCCAAACACAAACGCATCTTGAGTGTCTTAACAGTGATACAATTTCTTATTTTCTAAGTTTGCGAATAAAACTTCACACTTAAAATTAAGACATTTATAACAAACATTTTATGAAGAAAATCCCTTCTTCGTTCAAAATAAAAATAAGCAAAATCGGCCCAATTTCATACAACCCTGCCTGACATGAAAATTTTTTCCACCATAAGGCTAGTAGCCATTTCTAACAGATTTTGGGTCGCTTAGGCAAAAATGGAAACATGTATACATATTTGAAATTTAAGAAAACAAGGCAAATAGCAAAATCGGCTAAAAACGGCAAATTTTTTTCTGCAAAACGGCTAACAAATCGGCTGCCGGCTAAATCGAAATTTCTCCGGCTGTTTGCTATCGCAACCGGCTAAATCTAGCCGGAAAACGGCTAAAATGGCAACACTGGTTCGGATTGTGTACGTGTAAGAAGCCGATTGTGTACATGTGAAAGGCCGAATATAGTCCGTTTCCCAGGAAAGTGTTTGGCGGACACTGCTTTAGATCCATCTGTGTAGATAAAGGTGTAGTTTTGGTATTTCTCTTTAATTTCGTAAAACTTTGTTTGATATTGAATTGGGTTCGTGTGGTTTTTGTTTATGTTATTTAATGTAGTATTTATTGCTTTAGGGTTTAGTGTCCAGGAAGGTGAGTTTTGGATGATATGTTTTGGATGTTTTAAAGGTATATTGATTTCTGAGCAGAGGTTTAATATTTTATCTATGGCTGGTTCTAGTTTTGGTATGTATTTTCTTTTCTTATAGTTTTCAGTGATATTATGGAGGGGGTTGCCTTTTTCTGTTAGAAGGGTTTTATATAATCTTGCCGTGGTTAAGTCTCTTTGGTTTTCGATTGACAGTGTATTGGCTTCGAATAATATATTAGAGATTGGGGTGGAGCGCAATGCCCCCAGAGCAGTTCTTAAAGCTGAATTGAGTATTGTTTTAACCTTTTTTAACTGTGAGTTTGGGGCGAACCCGTATAAAAAAATGCCATAGTTAATTTTAGGAACGAGTAGCGTTTTTACCAATGAGAGTAAAGTTTGTGTATCACAATTAAACTTTGGAGTAGCCAGGCATTTTATAATATTAAGTTGTGTTAACAGTGCAGTGCACATTGTATCTTTTGTTGATTGTGACACCCAGTATTCTTAGCTCATTTCTTGGTTGGAGGTTTATATCGTGAGATAGAATTGTACATTGGCAATTGTGTTTACGGCAAATGTGAATGTATTTGGTTTTTGATTGAGATATACTTGCTCCTGAGTATTTGCACCAATCTAAAATGTCACTGAAAATGTTGTTCATGTCTATTAATGGATTTTTTTTTCTTTTTTTTGACTTAACGATGATATTGAAGTCATCCGCGTATGCACAGAAATCGAATTCTTTGTGAAGAGATATTATGGAGCTTAATTTATTATAGGCGATAAGAAAAATTATGACCGATAAAGGTGAACCCTGAGGAATTCCATTGTCCATGGGCCGGATATCGGAGAACTCGTTATTAACGCGTACCGTAAATTTACGGTGGGTCATAAAGTTTATGACATAGTTCGTAATTTTAAGGCCAAGTTTCTATGCTTTAAGCTGATCAACAATTGTGTGAATGCCTATTTTGTCATAAGACTTTTCGAAATCGAGAGATATAAGTGTTAGATGACTTTTTGAAGAGAGCTTAGTTGCAGCTAGATAATCTAATAAAAGAAGAGTATCTGCTGTCGATTTTTCTCTCATAAAACCCATTTGACGGCTATTAAGTAGCTTGTGCTTTGTTACAAACCACCAAAGCCGATTTGCAATTATTTTGTCCAAAACAGAGGTTAAGTGATATNACAATTATTTTGTCCAAAACTTTGGCAAAACAGAGGTTAAGTGATATTGGTCTGTACGAATTACCGACGGTTTTCTGTGATTTGGGTTTCGGAAGCGGTATAACTAAATTACATTTAAAAGATTGTGGGATGTAGTTTTGAAAAGCGGAGTTATAAAACATTACTAGGCGTTTTTTGAATGACTCAGAAGAGTTAAGGATCATTGGATACGAAATTCTATCTATGCCTGGTGTTTTCCCTTTCAATTTTCTGAGTGCCGATGTCAATTCTATGTAATTTATATCTTGTTCTATACATATAGATTCCTTGGAAGGGTTCAAGTGGATTGGGCCTTCTAATGTTGATCTCTTTCTGGTTTGAAAGCAGATAGGGAATTTCTGATCTGAANGTGATCTGAAGCGTTTTCATTCCAGAATGTAGCAAGCTCATTGGCAATGTCCTTAGGGATTGTATACACCTGATTTGGATTTTTGTGCGATTGTAGGCAGTAAATTCCATGAGATAACTTGTACCCGCAGAATCGTCTTATGTTTGTCCAAATGGTTTTTGTGGGGGTATTATGGTTAATTTCTTCAGTCAATTTCTGTATGGATAGTTGTTTGGCTGTTTTAATTTCACGTTTTAATTGGGACTTTGCCTTTTTATAGTTGAGGAGATTTTCCTGAGTCATATTTCTCCTAAATATATTGAATAGTCTATTTTTTTCTGCTTTTAGTTTAGTAAGATGGCTATTCCACCAAGGAACTGTTTTTAATTTCCTGTGTAATTGTGTTTGAGGGATTGATTCATTCGCCGATTGTAGTAAAATTTTTTTGAGGTTAGAAGCTTCGGAGTTTATATTGTGGCTGACAGGTCTGATTGACTCATAGTGAGTACATCTTCTTTCGAATAGTGACCAATTTGCACGATTGACTTGGAATTTGGGTTTAAAGAGTATTTCCGAGTGATTTCCGCTCGGAAATAAGGAAATGACAATCGGATAGTGGTCGTACCGTTTAGGTCGTCTGAAATCTTCCATTCCGCAGCAGCGGCGAGATCGGGAGAGCAGAAAGTCAAATCGAGGTGAGTGAACGTATTGTGTGTAGAAAGGTGAGTAGGGGATTTGTCATTTAAGAGTATTTATATAGTTGGATTGGTTGATGAAGTTTGCTAGTATGTTACCTTTCCGGTTATTTTGATGTGAGCCCCAGTTTTGGTGCCAGCTGTTAAAGTCACCTGTAATAATGTGTGAGTCGTGTGTTTGGTTAAATACATTTTCTAAGCTGTGAGTCTGAAAGTTGGAGGTGGGAGGGATGTATGCTGATGTAATTTTAAATTTTCTTATAGAATAAATTTCCACGGTTACGTTATCAAAGTCTTTTCGTGTTGGTACTATTTCGTGTTGAATGGAATTATGTAAAAGTAGGGCTGCTTCACCGTATGGTAGATTTGAGTTGAACGAATACAGTGAAAAATTGTTAGGGATAGGAATATTTTGAAAGTTTGAAGGGATGTGGCTTTCTTGTATAGATACAATTTTACGATTATAACTATTTATGAGTATTAATAATTCGTTATAATTATTAACATAGCCATTCATATTCCATTGAATTATTTTTAATGTCATGACTAAAGAAGATATTTTAGTACACGTGCATATGTGCGTGTAAATAAATGAGTTTGTGAATACTTAAATGTATGTGTTAAGTGTTTTGAGCTTGTTACTACTAATCTGTTGACATTGACTCTGAACCATCAGATTCAATGAATACTGTATTAGTATCTGGTATACTTGCGTCTTGTTTAGAGTTTTTAGATAGTTTGTTAATTCGTTTTAACATGGCTTTAGTTCTGTTAGAAATATTTTTTGGCAAGATTTTGGTTTTATTTTCTTTTGTTATTTGTTCAATGGTGTTACGAGTAATTGAGTTGCTGCTGAGTACAATATCAGAGTAGTCCGTTTGCTCCCTTTGTTTACTAGCCGACGTGAGTGCTGATTGCGATGAGTGAGGTAGGCTTCTTAAAGACGACGAGTGGATAATTGCATTATTGTTGCTAATTTCTGAGCTTGCTTTTGCTGAAGGTGCTGCAGTTGATGGCGATGGTGAGTTTGCGGGAGTATTGTTAATGCTATTTTACTGATTTGGGTGGCGCTCTGTATACGTGGCTACCGCTTTCCTTCTGTCCACTTTTNATGGTGAGTTTGCGTGAGTATTGTTAATAGCCCTGTTCGCGTACGCACTAACCAGTAAATCCAGTACTAATTTTACTGGTTTTTTACTGGATGTCGTTTTCGTACGCAAAAACTGGCAAGAAACTAGCAAAAGAGGGGAAATTGAGAGAGCCAAAATGACAGCTGAACTTGCAAGTTTTACTGGATTTTTACTGGATAAATTTTTACTAGCAACTATTTGCTAGTAAGAAAAACAGCTGGTGGCATGATGCTTAATGTAATTCACATTAACAAAATAATTGTTTGTGGTGCTTTTAGAGTTGCAATTGACAAAATAAACGCATTTAAATATATAATAAGATGGAAAATACTAGATTTCTAAGAAAATTGCATCGGAAAATAACAAATAAATCAGCTGTTCATAAAACTAGCAACTTCTTGCTGGTTTTGCGTTTTCCTACTTTCTTGCAGATTTCACTCATTGGGAGTAAATATTGACTTACTCTCCGAAATTTGGTTACTGGCAAGTTACTGGATATTTTTTGCTGGAGAATACGAAAACACAGCTAATGCTATTTACTTGAGATCTGTTCGTTACATGGGATACTTTTGCTGCTTGTGTTGAGTATGTCGCTGAGTGATTTGGGTGGCGCTCTGCATACGTGGCTACCGCTTTCCACTTTTTCTAGACTTATGATTGCTTGTATTTCTTTCTCTTTTAGGAATATTGGGCATTTTTTGTCTAGTGCGTTGTGGTCAGTTTTCCCGAATCCGTTGTTAATGCAGCTAATGCAAGTTGTGGGGTCAGTGCACTTTTCACTATTTTCGAGGTCAATGTGAGACACTTTGGCACAATTAGCACACAGTTTGATATTGTTACAAATTTTTGCTGAGTGGCCGTACCTTAAGCATTTCATGCATCTGAGTGGCAGAGGAATGTAGGGTCTTACTCGCACTTTTTCGTATCCGATTAGCATATCAGTTGGGAGTATGGGGTTGTCAAATGTGATTATGAGCAGGCCTGTTTCAACTAGTTTATCTTCAACTTTTCTCTTTATTTTGCGGACTTCGCTTACGTTTTGGGATTTTAGTTCGTTTTGAATTGTTTCTTCTGATATGCCTTTCAGTTCACTTGAGAAGATGACACCTTTTGAGCTGTTAAGTGTATTGTGTTCGGACACCTCAACTTTTATAGAGGGTGTGAGGGAACATAATGTTATTAGTTTACATGCTTGAGCGTATGTCTTTGTTTTTATTAGAATATTGCCATTTCTTAACTTTTTGCATAGTTCGACTTCACGACCGCACACACAGTCGATTACTTTTTTAATTAGAAAAGGAGATACTTTGAAAGGTTTTCTGAGTCATCGATTCTTGTCATTAGCAAGTATTTTGGCACTTTGGAGTTATTTTTTAGTACTTTGGTTTTGTTTGTTTGGAGCAAGAGTTGTTCTTTAGTTTTGTCTCGATCCGGTGGTTCTTCCATTTTTTAAAAATTAGTTAGTCTTTTTGAACACTGGCTAGAAGCTATTTATTTATTTATTTATATTCTTCCACTACAATTGACGGTTTTTTCGAGTGCTTTGTTAATCACTGTTGAGTAAAACGCAGAGATAGGTGAGTGGTCTGTACTGCGCAAGCGTCAATAGCGAACTGAATACAATTAAATAGTTGAATTGTTAAAAACTTAAAAAGCGACCGGCTTGTTCGATATAAACTAATGGTGTTTTCTTTTCTCGAAATAATGTTGGCCTGTTTTCTTCAGCCCTTTCACAGCTTCACGTGTTCATTTCTAAAAATATCGCCCTCCGACTAAGCAAAATACTTTATACTAATATAGTAATTTTTCAGGACGAAAAGTTACAATATAAGTCATAAATTTGCAATGAAAAAGAAAACGCCATAAGTTAGTAATTGATCTCTTTTTTATATTAAAATAATACAAACATGACTTTTGATGTACATATAACGACAGTTTCTTTTGTTAAACAAAAATAGTTTGTAATGAATTTACCAGTCTCTGTTTTTCGGATTTATTTAACGAGTGGTGTAAAGCTTAGCTACGTACAACCTTTATTAACCAAAAAAAATTTATGATTTTGCTAGTCTTTCTTCCTGCGATTTCTTTAAATAAAACATGTGAATTTTAGTTGAAAAATTTTAGCCGTTAACTATTAGTGCAATTGAGTACTTACCAAGGATGAAAAAGTAGGTACCTTTTTCCGACGTTTGCTGACCTAAAGGTACATTAGGTACAATCACTAGATCAGATGATATTTTATTCTTATTTTTTTCTTTTTCCTTTACTGTGATAATATATTTACTTGTCGGCATGAGAAAAAGTGGGGAAAAGTGGTCAAAAGAAAGAAATTAACAAAATCATATTATGTATTCCCTTAAACATTTTACATTGCATTTAGAACAGCCACAACGAAAAATTAACATTTTACTTAGCTATCCTAAAATTCTTAATTCTTGTTATATTTTTTATATTCGAAAATGGAATTAGTTTCTTCCATAAAACGTCATTGCGCCCTAGACCGACGTACTCCCCTCTCGAATGACGGTGTGAAATCTACAACGCTCTATCTTTGCAATTATTGGAATGCATTTTTACAAAGCTTTTATCAACTTGCAATGTTGTGTGTCCAGTCACTTGCACTGTTGTGTGCCCAGACAGCTATAAAACCTTTGCTTTGCTAAGTCCTATAAAAAGTCTAGATATCAACCTCGACGGTTGAGATGTAGATGTCGCCCTATGCACTACTACGCTACAGCGGAAATGGACGACACGCCATTTCTTTAAATGAAATTAATTGGTGCTCGTATGAATGTACATTAAAGTGGTCCAAAAATGTATGTAAAAAATAAGGTGGCATCCTTAAAGCCGCCAGCCCCTAGGATTGTTCTATACCAAAAAAAAAAAATACCCCTATTTTGTTTTATTTTGAAAAAAAAGAACAAATTAGGGTGTGCTCAAAGCGATCAAAGTTTTCAATGTATTTTATATGGGGAAAAAAACTTTTCGTAGAAATAGTGTAGAATTCTTGAAAATCAATATTTTTCGATCGGAAAAGTTTGCTTATCTTCAGGAGATTCCCGGTAATAATACCCAAAAATTTGCTATGGCGCTTTGATGTGCTGGAATTCCGCAAAAAAGTCCTTGTGCCTCGGGCCAGTGTAGAAGGTTCAGCGCCTAGCGGCACTGTGCATCGCGGGAGCGCTGAGGTCCACTTCGAAGGCTGCTCTTCAAAAACCCTTAGTTTTTCGCCCATTGGCCGATGTTATGGGAAATCCGTAGATTGACGGTCATAGGGTAATTCAATTTCAGAACCTTTGGGCGCCGCTTAATTGGGGCGGAAAGCACAAGCAGCACAGACTTCATGGCAGCTATCTTTAAGTGTAAACGAACGATTAAAGAGGAGGGATAGCGCAAGGGAATGAAACCTAGCCATAGATCCCTAACCATTTTTACGGATGCCTCTAAAATGGTTACCGGAGTGGGTACCGGGATTTACTGCCGGGAACTGAACGTCAGGCAGACAGTATAGCTACCTGACCATTTCAGCATATTTCAAGCAGAGGTTTTCGCAATGAGGATAACTGCAGAGCTAGCCTTCACCGACACGACAATCAATTCAAAATTGAACCTATTCCAGACGGCAATTAAGGCAGTTTCCTCATATAGTATTTCATCCATAAACGTCCCTCGCAACCGGGAGGCCATTGAAAAGGTAGACGCTGACAAAAGGTTACATATCTATTGGGTGCCCGGTCACAAGGGAATCTAGGGTAATGAAATAGCAGATGAGAATGCAAAAAACGCCACCAGTCTTCCCTGGAACAGACAAACTACATTTGGATACCACTTCAACACTTGTACAATGAAATACAGTATATTTTGCTTAGCTGCACATCCTTCTTTGCACGAAAAACTTGTGCACGTAACCGAAAAAGGCACCTAAGCGATTTTTCTTTACTACTTCAATGAGGAAGGTATCCGAATCCCTATGAAAACAAATATTGGCGGAGCACTTACCATGTAGAAATTACTGCAAGCGAAATTTTTACCGAATGTTATCTAATTATCTATATAACTACATAAATTGATAGCCATTTTCGTTGTTCTGCGAGATGAGCAAAATAAATAAAAGGTTGTAAAATTAGGTAATTGTAGGGCCAGTGCAGGTAAACGTAATACTTTCATTGATAATTGATACTAGTCGCACAATTTTTAAGGCAGGTATCGCCAATGTGCAGGTATTTTGCATGCATCTATCGGAGCAGTTTCCTTATAAATGTTAAAAATAATGCTTTTGATGCGCATTTTGGGGTAGGTATCTTAAATGTGCACTTAAGCATAGAGGCAGCAAAGCAAAATATACTGTATACGATAATATGATTAGGCAGTTCAGGGCTAGATGGAATGAGTAAACCACCTGCAAAACAGCAAAAATACATACAAACAATTTTTGTTTTACACCGTCACATACATGATGAAATTTTGCGTTGCCATATGGCAACACGGGGTCAATTCGGGCTAGCGAACATATCAAAACTTGGTAAAAAAGCAACAGTTCACATTACGCCCTGTGTTGCCATATGGCAACGGACTTGAAAAACACTTAAATTATATAGCATGCACGATTGTTTTTTATTGTTACTTGTTATCAATAGAGTCACTAATGTTTTAACTAGTATTTTATCACTGTCATATTTTATAAATAAAAAAATGCTTTCTATAAATTCATACTTACTTCTTCATAATATGACATTTTGATGGTTTTCTGCCACTCCTAATTTTGTTTAAAGAACACACATCCTTACACTCGATAGACAGCAAGGATCTGACTGTAGAATATGCGTTTCGAAAGATACACCTTTTAGGAATTAGTTAACGTACACATAAGCATTTTGAAGTAAGCGGTTTTTGTTTTGCACCCTATTAAACATGATGTATTTTGCGTTGCCATATGGTAACACGGGGTCAATTTGGGTTAATATCGTTGAACTATTTTAATATCTATTGCAAAATTTTAATCAGACAAGGCTAGGTTAGGTTAGGTTAGGTAAGCGGGCTGCCTCCGCATGTGGAGGCACACTTGGACTCGACTAAGCTGTCCGTTGTGATGAGGGGGAGGGAAAAAGGGTCGCAGGGAGGGTAGGGGAAAGAGGTAGGAAGCTATGGGAGAAAGACGGCACCTATGGCTTTTTGCGGGAGAAACGCTCCGTGGTCACAACGAAGCTCTTCAGTCGACTGATGTCCANCACGACAATCAATTCAAAATTGAACCTATTCCAGACGGCAATTAAGGCAGTTTCCTCATATAGTATTTCATCCATAAACGTCCCTCGCAACCGGGAGGCCATTGAAAAGGTAGACGCTGACAAAAGGTTACATATCTATTGGGTGCCCGGTCACAAGGGAATCTAGGGTAATGAAATAGCAGATGAGAATGCAAAAAACGCCACCAGTCTTCCCTGGAACAGACAAACTACATTTGGATACCACTTCAACACTTGTACAATGAAATACAGTATATTTTGCTTAGCTGCACATCCTTCTTTGCACGAAAAACTTGTGCACGTAACCGAAAAAGGCACCTAAGCGATTTTTCTTTACTACTTCAATGAGGAAGGTATCCGAATCCCTATGAAAACAAATATTGGCGGAGCACTTACCATGTAGAAATTACTGCAAGCGAAATTTTTACCGAATGTTATCTAATTATCTATATAACTACATAAATTGATAGCCATTTTCGTTGTTCTGCGAGATGAGCAAAATAAATAAGAGGTTGTAAAATTAGGTAATTGTAGGGCCAGTGCAGGTAAACGTAATACTTTCATTGATAATTGATACTAGCCGCACAATTTTTAAGGCAGGTATCGCCAATGTGCAGGTATTTTGCATGCATCTATCGGAGCAGTTTCCTTATAAATGTTAAAAATAATGCTTTTGATGCGCATTTTGGGGTAGGTATCTTAAATGTGCACTTAAGCATAGAGGCAGCAAAGCAAAATATACTGTATACGATAATATGATTAGGCAGTTCAGGGCTAGATGGAATGAGTAAACCACCTGCAAAACAGCAAAAATACATACAAACAATTTTTGTTTTACACCGTCACATACATGATGAAATTTTGCGTTGCCATATGGCAACACGGGGTCAATTCGGGCTAGCGAACATATCAAAACTTGGTAAAAAAGCAACAGTTCACATTACGCCCCGTGTTACCATATGGCAACGGACTTGAAAAACACTTAAATTATATAGCATGCACGATTGTTTTTTATTGTTACTTGTTATCAATAGAGTCACTAATGTTTTAACTAGTATTTTATCACTGTCATATTTTATAAATAAAAAAATGCTTTCTATAAATTCATACTTACTTCTTCATAATATGACATTTTGATGGTTTTCTGCCACTCCTAATTTTGTTTAAAGAACACACATCCTTACACTCGATAGACAGCAAGGATCTGACTGTAGAATATGCGTTTCGAAAGATACACCTTTTAGGAATTAGTTAACGTACACATAAGCATTTTGAAGTAAGCGGTTTTTGTTTTGCACCCTATTAAACATGATGTATTTTGCGTTGCCATATGGTAACACGGGGTCAATTTGGGTTAATATCGTTGAACTATTTTAATATCTATTGCAAAATTTTAATCAGACAAGGCTAGGTTAGGTTAGGTTAGGTAAGCGGGCTGCCTCCGCATGTGGAGGCACACTTGGACTCGACTAAGCTGTCCGTTGTGATGAGGGGGAGGGAAAAAGGGTCGCAGGGAGGGTAGGGTAAAGAGGTAGGAAGCTATGGGAGAAAGACGGCACCTATGGCTTTTTGCGGGAGAAACGCTCCGTGGTCACAACGAAGCTCTTCAGTCGACTGATGTCCACTCCCGAGAGCTCATCGGGAGTGTGAAAAAAGTGCGACCCAAGGTGCTTAAACCTTAGGCTCGTAAAGGCGGGGCACCAGACCAGCAGATGTTGAGATGATTCCACCTCATCATCTTCCATGCAGCTGGTGCAGTAAGGGTTATCCGCAACATTCAGTCTTACAGCATGGTTACGAATCACACAGCGACCAGTAAGCACTCCCACCAATAGTGAGAGATGCAGCTTGCCTAGTCTCAAGAGCTCTCCGGTAATATAGTAATTTTCACAGACTTTTCAAAATTGAGCGGCGGAGTGGGAGGGTGGTTCTTTTCCCGAAGCCCTGCCCTGAGCCGTTAATTTCGACTAACGGACTACTATAGTGTCTTCCAGGCTGAGGTCTCAGCTATAATGGACGCTGTAAGCGAACTTCGTACTGATTTAAGAGCTAAGGAGGTGTTCATCTTTAGTGACAGCCAGTCAGCAATTAAAGCTGTGAGCTCCGTCACATTTAATAAAAAATTGTGCTGGACTGCCGCCGATCTCTGCAAGAGATGGCTAGGCAGAACAGTCTAAACCTAATTTGGGTTCCCGGTCATAGGGACATTGAGGGTAACTGCATGGCGGACGAGCTTGCAAGGGGGGGTACGACCAAGCGGATTCTTCCGGATAAAGAACGCGTTGGTATGCCCTTCGCCACTTGCAAGCTGCTTTTAAGTGCTCGCGCGAGCGAGAGATGGATGCAAACTACGACCTGTCGAATTTCTAGGCAAACTTGGCCTAGGTGGGATTGAAAAAGGTCTCGAAGTTTATACTCTCTAAAGAGGGAGAATATATCTCATACAATCGGTGTTCTAATAGGCAGACATGCAGAACGACTCAGAGTGCCTTACCATAGATGCTGCAGAAGTTGCAAGAATTATGAGGAGGAGGAGACAGTTCTTCACCTTCTCTGTAAATGTCCGGCATTATCGAGAAGCAGACTGCGCTTTCGGGTTCTCCTTTCATTAATGACCTTGACAAATTGGGAGATTTAAACCCTAGATGCCTGGCGAGTTTCGTCAAGGATTCAAAATGGTTTAGCAAGGGGGAGTGAAAACTCTTAGTCGTGGTATCACAACGTGCCGTCATCTCATGGCCAATGTGTGTGCAGTGGCGGCCACATCTACCTACCTACCTTATGTTCTTAAATAATATAACTTTATGACACTCACATATTCTAGATTTGACTATTTATTTTACAATTTTTTTATTTCAATTATTTGTTTATAAAACTATCGTTTATTCCCTAACAATAACTGTACGAAAGTAAGTTTAAATCTTTGAACAACATTAAAAAAAATTACAAACTTTCGTAAAAGTTTCGAGCTTTCTATTTCATTTTTTTTTATATTTTGCAGTTTTCTACCTCATTCAATTTTAGTATAATAAAGTGCAAGTTTAAAGGAGCTGGGAGTTACCGGTGCTGTGTGGTATTTTTTTGACGATGTCGGTCATTTTCTTCCACATTATATAAGTATGCTCGAAGATTTTTTTTAATAAGGAACATGAGCAACACCTCCATAAAAAAAAAAAAATTAAAATCAAAACTTGCACTTTAGTTAAATTGATCGGGCCACAAAACTGCATACTCAAAATATGTATTTCTAGTAAATCTAATTGAAAAGCTCGAAATTTTTACGAAAGTTTGTTGATTTTTTTATTGTTGCACAAAGATTGAACGTTGGATTTAAACGAGTTTTGTTAAAGTATAAACTGCATTTTTATAAACAAATTAGCTGTACCCTGCCACGCTTTGCTGTGGCAAATTCCTGTTATATGGATGATAAATTACTAACGAAACAAAGCATACGTTTCATATGTGTTTGGTTATGAAATAAGTACTTGTGTGCATACAATATTTGTTGTTTTTCCATTCGCTGCATAGATATCAAAGATATCTGGTTTGCCTTTTCAAAGTTCGACCTGGAGCATTATTGATTGTGATTCCGAATGTCATTCGAATTGGGAATTGCAATTTTTTAAATGGTGTATCGGTCGGAATCATGGGAATTCTTCACCTTTGAAAGGCCATGTTAAAATCTTTACCTACACTACTTTCTTCATCAACTTCTTAAGTGCGAGTCGCGTACCGTTGCAAAGTTTTGGCTGATTAATATTCCGCAACATGATAATTGGCACACCTATTTTCAATTTCAGTATGTGGGGTCTCCCTGGAAGATCAATCGAGTTCTAAAATTCCGTTGGATGATCTTCTTCTACAACAGTATTTATCGACGTATATGCTATTTCCTCACGTTGAATGCTGGATTGAATAACATTAGTGGTATTCACCAAAGTGAGCAAGTGGCCTGGCAGTCTGGTAAAAGAGCAGATCAGCTCAAACAACGACTGTTGTCAATACAACTATTATTTAGTTGATAGTCATCCTTATTCTTCGCAGCAAGAATAGCCCGTTCACTGAGCCGATCGAGATTTCTATAATTGATTTTCTTAATAAAGAAACATTCTTTCGATCAGTTCTCCTTTCGATGTTTCTAAGTTACGAAAATTATCAGGCCATAAAATTCGTCTTAATCTCTCATTGACTGGCAGCTTTCCATTCCCAATGTCCAGTAATTGTCGCGAGAATACCTCGGCTGCAGTGTATGTATGTTCGCCTTATCGCAATGTTGACTATTTCAGGAAAGCATTTATCTCGTCTGCTAGCGTTAATCGAGAAACTACAGACAATGTTTGCGTAAAATCTCCTGCGAGCAATATCAATGCATTCCCGAATGGTGGAACGTTTCCACGCAAATCTCGCAACAATCGACGAAAGACCTCAAGCGATTTTTTATGTGCTATGGTGTACTCATCCCAAACAATGAATTTAAATTTTTGTAATACTTTTTCCATACCGGTTGCTCTGGAAATATTGCACGTGGGAGTTTCGATGATTTATATGTTCAACGGCAGCTCAAGAGCTGAATTGGCAATGCTCCTACCTGGTAACAATGTCGCAGCAATTCCAGATGAAGCGATAGCTAAGGTAATGCAATTTTTTGATCGAACCGTTGCCAGAATCCATCTGATAAGGAATAGTTTTCTTGTACCTCCTGGCGCATCCAAGGAGAAGGTCCCCCAACTCCGTCATTTATCATTTGCATATTCTTCTTCTACTTTGGCTTTGTAACCGCCTAAGCCATTTTGGCCGAGCTCGACAAAGAACGCCAGTCATTTCTCTCTGTGCCACTTGGTCTCTCCATTGCAGCGGGAGCTCAATATTAATCTGCTACCACCATCGGATTGCGAATTGAATTCTTTCACACCTGGAACTTCGGTTCCTATTGGAACGACATGTCTAAGCCAGCGGAGCCGCTGCATTTTCATTCCCTGCACTATGTACATTTCGTTGTAAGTCTCATACAACTCATCGTTCCATCGTCTACAGTAATCCCCGTCGCCCACGCGTAGAAGCCTGTAAATCTTCCGTAAGATCTCATCGAATGTTGTCATTGTCTAAGCTTCTGCGCCATATAAGAGCTCGGGCATGATGAGTGACTTATAGAGTGCGGTTTTTTATACGTCGAGAGAGGACTTTACTCCAGAATTGCCTACTCAGTCCAAAGTAGCACTTCTTGGCAAGAGTGATTCTGTGTGGGTTTTCCATGCTGATATTTTTATCTGTGATAATGCTGGTTCCCTAGTAAACGAAATTCTCCACTTTCTCGAAATTATAACTGTAAACAGTGACTTGGGTTCCAAGGCGCGAATGCGCTGACTTTTTTTATGACAGGAGATACTTCGTCTTGTCCTCGTTTACCACCAGGCGCATTCGCTTTGCTTCCTTATCCAGCTTGGAAAAGGCAGAAGAGACTTCGCGATTTTTGTTACCGATGATGTCGATGTCATCGGCAAACGCCAGAAAGTACACGCCCTAGTAAAAAAATGTTCCTGCATGGTTCAGTTCCGCAGCTTTTATTATCTTAACATTTGCATCATGCGATCGTAAATGCCCTTCTGCTTTCGCTTTAATTTGGGAATCTTTGATCGGGAATAGGAGTTCGCAATAGTAATGATAATCATAATCATAATAATATTATCTCAAGTTATTCAAAATTTCTTTACTCGCAATATACGTAGAAGGCTATGGCGACCCCAAAGGAAATAAATTGTTTACGATTAAAAGTTAACTGATTTATAATGGTAGGGAATGGTGTCAACAATTTTAAGTTTTCATTTAAAATTTTGTAAACAGCTTTCATGCGATAAATTTTTGTTTTCGTTAGTCTTTTATCATTTTGTTATTTGTTTCAGTAGTTTTTAGCCGACTTCAAAAAAAGGAGAAGGTTATCAATTCGTCGGATTATTTTTTTTTATGTATGTTACCGCATAACTTTGGACCACGTCAACTGATTTCCAGGTGATCCCATACTAATTTGGTTTAGATCCGATCATTGGATCATGAAAAAATCAACGGTACTATTAAATGTTTATATGAGAATTGATGTCGGTTGTGTTTGCTTAAAAATTACTTGTTTATTAATTTTTTACATTAAGTAATTTTTGTACCAGCTCTTCGTTGATAATATGATCACTTTGTTTGATAAGATCTTGTAAATTCTATATTTATTTAAACTGTTCGGATTTTGGATAAGTGGAAGGATTTAAAAAAATTCCCTAGTAAAGCTTTCCCAAACACTTTTCGTTTTGAACCAGTTATGTAATATTTCATTTAATTTCAATACTTTAAGATAGGTGATAATCCTATTAAAAATATTTCCAAATCAAGATTTTTCAAATGCCTTTCGTTTGGCTCCCATATTGTACCTCAAACATATTTTCTGCTGTAAGCATTCTTAAACCTCTTTAGTTTCGACACACACATGGCAATACTTCATTTATTTTATCAATTTAATTGAGTTAAAATTTTCAAAAAGAAGGCAACCCTCCTCAAAATTATTTCCAACAGTTATCTTTCTGAAACCTATTTAATTTGATACCCACATTGCAATATTTCATTTATTTTATCAATTTAGCCGAGTTAAATTTTTAAATAGGTAGCACCTCTCCTCAACAATATTTCCTAGAGTAATCTTTCTGAAACCTATTTTATTTGATACCCACATGGCAATATTTCATTTATTTTATCACTTTAACCGAGTTAAAATTTTAAAATAGGTGGCAGCCCTCCTCAAAAATATTTCCAACAGTTATCTTTCTGAAACCTATTTAATTTTATACCCATATTGCAATATTGCATTTATTTATAAATTTAACTGAGTTAAAATTTTTAAATAGATGGAACCCCTCTTCAAAAATATCTCCAACAGTCATATTTCTTAAACTTCTTTAATTTTACACCTATATAATAACTTAGGCCGCTGTGGTGTAGTAGTAAGCAGCACCTGGGTTCAAACCCTGGTCAAAGCAACATCGCAAAGAATATGGAAAAAAGGTTTTTTCTTAACAGCGGTCGTCCCTCGGCAGGCAATGGCAAACCTCCGAGTGTGTTTCTGCCATGAAAAACAGCTTCTCATAAAAATACAATCGCCGTTCGGAGTCGGCGTAAAACTGTAGGTCCCTCCGCTTTGTGTGACAACATCAAGGCGCACGCCACAATTCGGAGGAGAAGCTCGGCCAAACACTAACATATGTGTAAGCGTCAATCTATTATTATTATTATTATTATTATAAGTTATTTATTTTATCAATTAAATTGAGTTAAATTTTTGGAACAGATAACAACCCTCTTCAAACATATTTTCGGCTGTAAGCCTTCTTAAAAATCTAAAGTTTGATACCCATATTGAAATATTTAATTTATTTTATCAATTTAACTGAACCAAAATTTTCAAATAGGTGGCAACCCTCCTCAAACATATTTCCAACAGCCATATTTCATAGACGTCTTTAATTTGATACCTATGTATATTGTAATAGGTCATTCGTTTTACCTTTAAATTGAGTTGAATTTTCAAACAGGTGGCAACCCTCCTCAAACATATTTTCGGCTGCAAGCCTTCTTAAACACCTTTAGTTTGACACTCACATGGCAATATTTCATTTACTTTATCAATTTAAATTTTTCAAATAAGTGGCAACCCTCCTCAAAAGTATTCCAGCAGATATCTTTCTTAGCCCTATTTAATTTTATACCCACATTGCAATATTTCATTTATTTTATCAATTTAACTGAGTTAAAATTTTGAAATAGGTGGCAGCCGTCCTCAAAAATACTTCTAGCAGTTATCTTTCTTAAATCTCTTTAATCTGATACCCGTACTGTAATATTTACTTTATTTTATCAATATAACTGGCTTTAAAAATTTTCAAACAGGTGGCAACTCTCCAGATTTTTGTAATATAAATGATTCTGGTATTATACCGAACAATACAAAAAAATTATTCAAATCAGTTCAGCGGTTCCCGAGTTTTGATGACCGTGACAAACGAACACAACATTTTTATATATTTAGATATAGATTTCTAAGTCAAGATTTCTCAAATGCCTTTAGTTTGGTACCGATATTGTAACATTTGATTTATTTTACCAATTTAATTGAGTTTAATTTTCAAACAGGTGGCAACCCTCCTCAAACATATTTTGTACTGTAGGTCTTTTAAAAACTCTTTAGTTTGATACGCGCATTGCAATATTTCATTTGTTTAATCAATTTACCTGAGTTCGAATTTTCAAATAGGTGGCAACCCTCCTCAAAAGTATTTCCAAAAGTCTTCTTTCTTACACCTTTTTAATTTGATACCTATGTATATCAATTAAATTGGGTTAAATTTTCAAACAGGTGGCAACCCTCCTCAACCATATTTTCGGCTGTAAGCCTTCTTAAAAACTAAAGTTTTATACCCAAATTACCGTATTCCATTTATTTTAACAAAATAACTGAGTTTAAATTTTCAAAGAGGTGGCAATTTTACTCAAAAATATTTCCAGCAGTTATCTTTTTAAACCTCTTAAATTTAATATCTATATTGTAATATGTCATTTAGTTTATCAATTAAATTGCGCTAAATTTTTTAACAGGTGGCAACCCTTCTTTAAAATATTTTCGACTGTAAGCCTTCTTAAAACTCTTTAGTTTGATACCCACATAGCAATATATCATTTACTTTATCAAATTAACTGAGTTAAATTTTTCAAAGAGGTGGCAACCCTCCTCAAAAGTATTCCATCAGATATCTTTCTTAAACCTCTTTAATTTGATATCCATATTGTAATATTTAATTTATTTTATCGATGTACTTAGTTAAATTTTCAAATAGGTGGCAACCCTCCTAAAACATACTTTCGGCTGTAAACCTTCTCAAAACTCTTTAGTTTAACACCCGCATGGCAATATTTCATTTATTTTATCAATTTGACTGAGTTAAAATTTTCAAATAGGTGGCAACCCACGTCAAAAATATTTCCAGAAGTTATCTTTCTTAAACCTCTTTAATTTGATACCCATATTTATAATTTATTTACTTTATCAATATAATTGGGTTTAAAAATTTTCACATAAATGGCAATCCTCCAATTTTTTCGATATCATTGGTTCTGGTATTATACCGAACGATACAAAAAAAAAACATTATTCAAATTGGTTCAGCCGTTCTCGAGTTTTGACGACCGTGACATACGAAGACAACATTTATATATATATAGAGAATTAAAATTAAAATTAAATAACTTTAAGATAAATGGCCAATCTTGTCAATATGTGCGTGTCGTAAAGTTTTGAAAAGCACTTGAAATACTATTAAAATGTAAAGTTTTAGTACTGAATTCAAAGAAGAGGTCTCCTTTATGGTGCTTTTACATCTGTTCATAAGCCGTTTGAATTTTCCTATAAATGAAGCACCAACTCTATGAAGAAATGAATAAAAGCGATATATATTTAAAAATTTTGACTTATATACTTGGAAATAATTTTTTTTGTAAACAAATAAAAAAATTTTATTTTGTGCTAGCTTCGAAACTAGAAGCTTATTTATTTGCTGAATGTGCTTTAAAAATTACCGACAGCCAATAAAGCCTTGTGGATTGCTATTTTTTCATATTTGTTATGCTTCCATTTAAACATCTTTGTGAAGAAACAGTTTTTTGTTCAGAATTGCTTGTTAACGAAACGTTTGGCATAAGTTGAAATCATAATAAGTTGAGTTCTACATATCGTCATTTAATGTACAAAACCGCGCATCAAGATAATGCAAAACCTCGTATGTGAGGTTGCCTAAATTTTATAGGAGAGAGTAAAACTTGTCCTAATTAAAATCGGTTCTCTCTTTTAAACTTAATTATCTCTTATCCTTATGTCTAAGTATCGATATTTTATCATAAATTGCTAAGGGCTTGAATATCTTTTTGGGCACATTTTTCAGTTTCGAGGTTTTGCAGAACTACGATACGCGCTTTTGTACTTTAAACGATGATATACATATTGGCGCTTACACAATATGTTAGTGGTTGGCCTAGCTTCTCCTCCGATATGTGGCGTGCGTGATTTTGTCACACAAAGTAAAGGACAATTTTACGCCGACTCCGAAAGGCAATTGTATTTTTATGAGAAGCTGTTTCCATGACAGAATACACTCGGAGGTTTACTATTACCAACAGAGCACAGTGCCGCCTAAGTGGGCATAAATCGAAAAATTCGTTGTCTACAATGTGAACGTGTTTGATAATTTTGTAAAGGTAATTTATCCACTAAAAAGAATAAAACAGAAAGTTCCTTTTATAATAAATGATATGCCGCCCGGAAGCCACTAAACTCAACAAATTTTATACTAAGAATTTTGATCAGAGCCTAGCCATGCTTTAGCTCTTCACGGAAATAAATATCAAAAATACATTGCTTGAAATAAAATGTTGGTTTGAAGTTTTTTTTCTATATATATTATAGATAACTATAAGAATACAAATTTTGGAGAAAAGTTAAACACAGGGTGTCCCTACGGTATTCCGGAAATAACATTTTTTTTTAATACAAATTTCAAAAATGGGCACTTTTAATGGAATGAAAAAAAAAACGTAAAAATAGGTTTTTTTTATTACTTTATTTAATAGTACGGTTTTTTAGCTTCCAAAATAGAATTAAAAAGCTGCTCATTTGTTGCACTTTTTGAAATAATGTGTTTTTTGCTAATGCATAAAATAATTTTTTCATTTCTTGTTAGTGCCATCAGATACGCACGAATCGTTCGATTTTCAAAAACTTGGTGTCAGATTAAAAAGCTTGACCTTTAGATTTAAAATAAAGGTTTATTTTTTTAGAGTTGCCACCTGTAAAAAAGTTAAATGCAAATTAATTAATAATTTTAATGAGTTATTAAAATATTGGTATCAATCGAAATGGGTTTCGCAACTACATGCAGCAGGGTTGCCACCTGTTTAAAAAATCTAATTCCATTTGACCTACGGGAATTAGGTAATTGAAATGCATGGACTCTTAAATTAACCCAGGAATATTTTTACTCTTCACTTATTTCTTGGTAAATATGTCCAACTTTTTCTTGTGTCTGATATCCATATTGATATACACATTTCAGTAACCTTGTTCCTTTAGTTAAACTGAATTAGATTTTTTACACATGTGGCAACATTTCTACGTATCGTTTAGAAGTAAAGCATTTTAAAAACCATTTCAATTGATACCCATACTTTAATATCTAGTTCATTCAACTTATTAAATAATTTTAATAAAATTTGTAACAGGTGGCAACCCGTTTCAAAAAAATAAAACTTTATTGCACATCTACAGGCGAATCCCTGTCATTTGACACCTCTCTTTTTAAAATAGAGCGAACTATATGAACATACCTATGTAAATGCTACAAGAACCCAAATTTTCAACTTCAAACTGCATTTACAGTGGAAGTATAAAAGTTATCCAAAAACCAATTGCATTTTTGGATTCAGCGCTCACAAGTTCATTAAGAAACAAATTTTCATTCAAATCCGTCCACAATCCTATTTTTGCCCACAGTGCCCCCCGTGCAGAGGGGCTAAAAAAAATGTTTGTTATTTTATATTTTGATGTTGGTGGGAAACTGGGCTTGAACTCAGGCACTGCGTAATACTCTACAGCAGCCGCCACTAATTTTACATATATTGCTGGTATATTCAAAATACTATCCCGAACATCGGAGTGTATGCATATGTAATATAAAAAAGAATGAGAGGTACTACCCATACCAGTTAAGTGAAGCTTACTTCAATACTATTTTTTCTGTAAACCAAAGTAATTACAGTTTCATTTGTTTCCTCAAAAGAAATTATTATTACTTAATTTTTATTTTTTCGATCAAATATATTGATTTTAATAATTATTATTCAGTTTAATTTTTCTACCTTAAAATTATTATTTGTTTTTGTTATTTTTTTTGGCCTTTATTACAATTATATTCAACAATTTATATTGAGCTCGAGGCCGTTTTAATGGAAAATTTTTATTGTGGAAAAGCAACAATAATTTGAAATAGCTATTTCGGAAATCACCACATTTCCTCATCAGACTTCTTTCAGTAGGATTCGAACCGACGATCCCACTGACTCAGCCAGTTGCCTATGCACCGTGCTAAG
>NW_016160000.1:0-2399 GCF_001687245.7 Rhagoletis zephyria | reverse complement strand
TCAAAACCTTTGCTGAAAGATATGGTACAAAACATGTGAAAACTGCGTTTTATTCGCCACAGGCGAATGCTGCCGAAAGGGTAAATCGGTTTGTCCTTCAGATCCTTAGATCGTATATAAAGGACAATCAGAAAAATTGGGACAACCATGTTAGTGACGCCGCTTTCGCCCTTCGTAGTGTGGTTCATTCAGCAATTGGTACTTCACCATATTCCGCCCTCTTTGGTATACCAATGATACAGCATGCTGCATCGTATGAGTTATATCGAAAGCTGGGCGCACTTAGGGACTCTGATAGCGAAATCACCACGGGAAAAGACAACATTCAATTGATTAGGGAAAAAATTATGAAAGAGCTGAAGCTAGCCCACGAACGCAACGAAAAGGTTTATAACACGCGAAGTAAAGAAGTGAGATTCCAAACTGGACAAGTGGTATACCGCCGCAATTTTTAACAGAGTTCAAAAATCGAGAACTATAATGCCAAACTAGGCCCAAAACAGGTCAAATGCATTATTTTAAAGGCGATAGGAAACTCGATGTATGAACTCGGTGATATCAGTGGAAAGAAGATCGGGGTATACCATGCTAAGGACATTTTTGCTGTGTAGATATTTGTTAAATGTTGTCCTTGTGCTAAGTGTTGCATGTCTTTTGACTTAGTTTTACTGACTTGACTACTTACGCATACCTGACCTTATTTATTTATCTTTATTATTATTATGGTAATTATTTTTAAATTTATTTATTTTTTTTTTTTTTTTTTTTTTTATTTTACTACTTGACTATATAAATACTGTGATAGTTTCCTTATTTATTTATTTTTATTATTTATTATGGTAATTATTTTTAAATTTATTTATTTTTATTTTATTTATTTTTATTTTACTACTTGACTACATAAATTCTGTGATATTTTGTTTATTTATTTTTACTATTTATTTTTGTAATTATTTATTTGCTTATTTTTTTATTTTTTTTAACTATTTATATACTTTATCCTACTGTGTTAGTTTAAT
This sequence comes from Rhagoletis zephyria, assembly GCF_001687245.7. NCBI lineage: Eukaryota > Metazoa > Arthropoda > Insecta > Diptera > Tephritidae > Rhagoletis > Rhagoletis zephyria. The sequence goes on along the minus strand of NW_016160000.1, from coordinate 1,380 downwards.
TTACTGTATTCTATTTCCATCAGTGATATTGATGTAGTAGTAGACCTGTGATACTGTCCTTAACAGCAAACTCAACCGACGAGCAACAGGAAAGAAGCCCGGCTTTAAGTCGTGGGTCGAGGCTACACGTTAGGCGGAAACATGGCCTTGCAACCAGCCGCGTTAATTATCCTTTTACGCACACGCTCCATGGTGCAGGCACCATCGGCGGGTCCGAGCCTGTAGCGCCAGCTGCTTGCCAGATACCTTGATTTTAAATTGTGTGCGTGTGTGCGTGCGAACTCGATCAAACCTACATGTCTGTAAGCCGATCAAACCTCTATGTAAAACACATGCATGATGCCCAAAAGAAAGTAACTACGTTAGAGTGAGAAAGTTCGCTAGACTTATGGTTCGGTGAAGCAGTCTTGAGTGTGTGTGTGTATGTGTGAATGTTCGACTTAAACCGTATTTTGTATGTATTCCTTTGTACATAAATAAGTTAATATATACATAACTAATACGGAATCGGTCACTTGACGTAGAAAGATATAAAAGGACCAAAACTGAGACAAGCGGTTCTTAAAACGAAATTTGCGGTGGTACAGTGAAAGTGAAGTGTAATTTTAAAGTGGTTGCTTGTGGTATAAGTAATAAAGTTTAAAGTTTTAAAGTTAAAGTGAGTGAATACGGTCCCCCAGTGCTCTACCAGGATACTAGCGGTACCTGGGGTCATCAAAGTCACATTCTGGATCTGGAGGTAAGTGCGAACACTTTCATTTGACACCTTTGATACGCATATGTCCAAGTACCTAGATGTGTGAGACTCAAATGTAGCAAAAGTGTACGCGAGATTAAAATCTTAAATATATCAAAGAGGGCTAAATGGAAGTTTTTATTGATTTCAGGTCGCCTGCTAACACAGCGAAAGGACCTCCATTGTTTTACAACAACACGGTAGTTTAAACCCGAAAAATCAGCCCAAGCATTGAGGAAGAAAACTTTGGAGTTGCAGCCAAGTAAAAATACATACATACGCCCATATATGCGTAAACCCACGGCCCACAACCACCCGTACCGGCAAATAAAGCACACCAACAAGGGCCGGGCATCAGCGCAAGTGTACAAACGCACTCGGGCATATACATATGTGCATACGTTCATGCAAGATACGAAACCACCTTAACTGTCACCCGGCGACTCGACAAGGTGGCCCATATCTAAGCCCTACAGCAGTGCCGATAACCCGGCTAATAATTAGAGCCAGCAGCAACAACATCACCAGGAACAGCTGATGGAAATGTCTCGGCCGGAGTAGGTCAACGGCCACTCGACATACATGTGTATTCCACCAAACAGTGGAGAGGAGCATAACAGTGGAGAGGACCATAACATCGACGG